>NC_133651.1:99148743-99448743 GCF_009905375.1 Apium graveolens
TCATTTGAATTGATAATTGTTAGTAGGCTTTAATTTCGGTTGAGTTAAGATAATGATCTTGATTTGTGATCCTTGATATGTGATGTTAATTCGTATACATTTATAAAGAAGATATAACTTGTTGTTTTCAAAACTTGATGACTTGTAATTAGTGTAGTATGTTAACTTTTGAATTGCTATGTTGCACCTTAGGTAAGGATGATCTCCATTAAATCAATATTGAGTATAGGACAGTTAGTTCAGTAGATCACCTTGGTTGAGGTTTGGTTTGGGTTCTTTGGTTTTTGTTGGTTGGGTTTGTCAAGTAAGAATATTGGTGAAAGGAGAGTATTAGTTTCTGCAGAAAATTAGTTTGGTACCCTGAGGTTTAGAGTGAGATTTGGCCTTGTCATTATTGTGAACTTTGAGGCCCAAGTCACCAGAAGCTAGCAATAGGAGTATACAATAGGTTTTAGGTGTTTTTTGGAGGTTTGTAAGACGTTTAGTTAGGTGCACGAGTGGAAACACCAAATCTGTCCAGGAGGGGACAGTTTTGTTGCAACTTAGAAATGGGAAGTTTTGACCATGTCATAGGTAGGCCCTCATTAGGCCCTATTGGGCCTTAGTTAGAGGGAGTATGAGAGGAGTTTGTACCAGCCATAGTTCATAGGATTTGAGTTAGAATCATGTGTCATAAGTTAGTTCAAGTCAGGACCCTTTTCTTCCCAGAAAAATAGGGGAAGCGTAGACTTTAAGCTTAGGCCTAGGGAGGCCCAAGCTAGGCCCTTGAGCCACACCAAGTTTGGGAGTTGGATTATAATCAGGAGAGTAGTGTAAAAGTTTTGGAGGTAAACTTGAAGTGTAAGAGTGTCAAATGCACCCAAGAAACCATAGATGTCATTCTAAAATTTACCATAATGAGCACATTCACTTACCACCACATAGTTTTAGAGCACTTAGGAGTGAAGTTTTGGTTGACCACCTTAGTTGCAAAATAGCATAAAGTCAGTAGAGTGAAAGGCCCAAGTTAGGGTCAATAGGAATTGGATGGTTTAGTAAAGTCACATCGAGTTAGGAGGCCAAAATTTGGAGATTGTCTAGCGACCAAGTGACTTAAGTAAGTGGAGCGAGATCATCCAAGTCTAGTGTTGTAATATGGTGTGTGTGATATTATTTGGTACTTAAATATGGTATGTGAGCATATATGGCTATGTGTACTATTATGATTATAAGGTGATTGTAAATTGTGTGTATATAGGCCTAAGTGCCATTGTGTTTAAATTTTGTTTACAAATAGGTTCAGTTGGTAAGAATATATTATAATGAGGTTATTATTATTTTGTGTAGGATCTCGAGACGAGGGTAAACTTGCCATTAAGGTCGAGTAAAGCTTCCAGTTGCTCCTACCTGCCAGTCAAGTCCAGCCTTTCTTAAGGCAAGTGATTCAACCTGCCTCTTTCATTTACACTGCAAGTGTGTGATAACTAGTTCATATATACGATGCGAGTATTTTAATTCACCTTGATATACATGAACCAAGTGGTTTCAAATCTATATCCGTAGTATATGAAAATGACATGAACCCTCAAGTATTTATTTCAAGTAGTTTAACTTTACTTGAAGATTGCTATGCAAGTAAATCCAAAGTCCTATCATGCTAGTATACCAAAGTAATTATGATGTTGAACCATGTGCAAGTTATACCCAGTAACCTTGTCTTGATACCTAAAAGTCAGTTGTTCCTTAACGATTGTTCATAATTGTTTGACAACCCTATCCTTACCAAAAAGCATGATACTCTATTGTACCTTGAGCTGATGCTCATTTAATCTATATTTTGATACCTAAATCTTATCTGGAACCAATTAATGATCACCTTCTTTATACTTTAATACCTATGTCTTATCTGGAGCCATTACCTTGGACCTAGTTTGACTTTGTTCTTTCATACTATTCGATAACCTTGCTAAATCTCACTGTCAAAATCCTTGTAAATGGAAACCTTGTAATTTCTCTTAATAAAGTTGTTGTGCAAGACATGCCTGTATCATAACAAGACTAAGTCATACTGACAACCCTGAGATTAGTTGTACTGTAACCTTAATCTTTAATTCATACTTGAAACACTTAATGTCTGTAAAATGTAAATGGAGCAGACTGGAGCATTTTTCTCTAAACAGTGTCAAGCCTAAGAAATCTATCTGGAAGAAGATCAAGAAGATCATGCCTCAGAATAATTATGAAGAAGCTTGGAGTTGAATAAATCTATTTGGTGTAAAACACTCTAAGTCAAGATCTCTACAAGTCACATAATTTGTATTATAGAGAAGTCATTCGAGAACTCAGAAAGACCTATTGAGAACTCAGAAAGACCTATCGAGAACTCAAGAATTATCTATCGAGAACTCAGGAAATGCTATTGGAGATATCGATAAGTCAGATACCCATTCGAGGACTCAGAGATATCGACAAGTATACATTCATTAGAGAACTCTGAGTTATCGATAAGCCAAAGTCCATTAGAGAACTCTGAGTTATCGATAAACCAAAATTCACTAGAGAACTCAGAGTTGTCGATAGTCAAGTCAACAATGAAGTTTCAAAGATATCGACAAGACAACATGCCTATCGAGATGTCGAGTTCTCTAGAGCTTAATTGGAGATCTCAAAGTGAAGAAATTTCTCTAAGTACAGAATTGCAGAACAGTTCAATATCCAAGGTTGCAAATCAACAAACAATTCACATAGCTGGATTGACAAGTCTACAAAAAGCAGTGTAACACCCCCAAATCCGGGGTCGGGGATCCGGGTTGTCACGAGTTCCATTTCCCTTATATATACTTAATCTTAACAATCAACCAACTGCTGCGTACTGTGACCCCACAATATACACACACACACCACAGGTTATAGTCTTAGAGATGAATATCAAAAATAACACAAGTCATTTTATTCCACAATTATAAACCATTTCACCTTCAAAGGGTTTCTGAATAATTTACATATTCATTGCCATTATTACAATTCATAATATACATAAGTCTGGTTCATCAAAAGTTGGAAGCCTAGCCTATTGGTAATTCCTACCTCAGCTACAGCGGCATCAACGCTTCCAGAAAACTGCGGAACGTTTCCTAACCGCTTGCGAATTGGAAGTTTGGTCCTGTTCATCTTTGCTATCTGTTGTTGTGTGATGAAAGAAGAAAGCAAGGGTGAGCAACAAGCCCACCGAAATAATATGTATAATAATTAACAATATATGAGCATTCTCATAGTACTCATGAAAGTCTTGGTCAAGAAGAAATGAACCAAGCTGATATCTTAACGCAACCAAGTCGCAAAATATGCAGTATATATATACATATATACTTTTCACAATCTTTGAAATCCTATGACATGTATAATATACACAGAGTTCCAGTTTATAACGGTATAAAAATATCGTTGCAAGGTGATCTCATATATCTAACCTTGTCTCAACGTTTTTCTGAAAATCTTTGTCATGCATAAGATAATCATTTACTAGATATAAGTTGAAAAGATAAAGTTGCAAGACACTCCAATATACTTATATCTTTTCTGAATACTACTTGAACTACCACCGTTCAAGTTATACTTAGTTTCAAAAGTTCATCACCCAGATGAGACTACAAGATAAGACTTGAATAGATTCAATCTTTGAAATATTATTGAATGAAATGAAGTTACGAGATACTTCATTAAGTCCCGATATATATATATATATCCATATATATATCTCTCATACATTTCCTGAAAACCTCTGTCATGAAAAGTATGAACAGAGTTGCAATATCCAATGAATTTTGGAAAGAAGAGAATTTTGGCATAAACCCGATATCTTGCTGATCAGGCAAAGATACCAATAAATAACCTTTTCTACTGTAGATGGATGCATTCCTCGCCGGTCAACACCCAGGCCGCATTAGGACCTCGTGCTAGACCATTACCCGGCCACTCACGCGTGGATGAACTGTCACCCAGCCTCTTACACCTTCATAGACCGTACCCCGGCCTGTCGCTTATGCCGACTCAATTAGATGGACTTACTTCCCGAACATTGGGCAAGTAATCAAATTGTTTTCTCAAAACAGCAACCTCGTTGCGAATATAAAATACACCACAGAGCCGGATCCCTAAGATTTTAGAACACAAAGTTAGGCTTTGAAGTTTCTAAAAGTCCGATTAAAAGAACTGTAAAAATGAGGGTCTTACCATGCTTATTTGGATGAGACTTGTGAAGAAGAGTTGTAGGCCATCTCAATACCTTTCCAACGAGCTATAGAACACAACATTTGAGTGAGAAATGAAGGAGATGCAGCAGTTTTAATGTGCTGGTTCGGTTTTGGCCGAGAGCAATGGAAATGGGGGAGGAAGATGAGAGCTTGTGTTGACTTGAACTTGTGGTGGAAATGAAATGATTTTAGGATATTTACTTGACTAGTTGTTTTGTTTAAATTAGTGGAAAGTGATATGAGTATGGTGATGTCATCAAGCTTACATAATCCTTGCCACTTGTCTCATCCTTATGGTGGAAGCATCTTTTTAAGCTTAATCCTTATATTAAGATGTTAACTAAGTGCATTAATCTTGTACTAATTGACCCTCCTCCTTGCCTCTTGCATTACTTAGTCATTTAATTATTTTACGACTCGTTTATTATTCATTCTCGTTGATCGTTTGAGGGATCATATCCGGGATCTCATTACTTGGGTTCCCCTAAACCTTTCTCAATATTTCATACTCCTTTTATGATCCTCTCTTATAATCCTTGAATTTAAATACTTTTAATCATGTTACATTATACTCAATTCTTTCTGTATCTGGTGGATTTTCGGGAAAAATCAAAGTGTTTGAATTTGGATTCTGACGATCTTTACATACATTTATTTACTTTATGGAATACTAATACGATCTTAGAATTTCCATAACAGTACTCTTATATAGCGTGGTCTGATAATTTTCCTTAATCAGCATCATCAGCAAAAGTTACTATTCATCCGTGTTTCAAAAATTCCAAAATTGGGGTTATTACAGTCTCCCCTCCTTAAAAGGATTCCGTCCCGGAATCAGATAGAAAATGAATAGGGATACTTTCTTAGCATTGCACTTTCTAACTCTCAAGTCAATTTTCCCACATTGTGGTTCTACCACCAACTCGGGCTAGTTTGATAACCCTTCTCCTAAGCACTTATTCCTTTTCAATCTATAACCCTTCCTGGTTGCTCCATATAGGTTATGTCTGGTTGCATGTCTATGCGCTCATACGCCCCTATTTGTCTGGCATCTGAATTACACTTCCTTAACATTGATACGTGGAACACGTTATGAACTTGCTACATGTTCGGGGGTAGGGCTAGCTCATATGCTAACTTCCCAATACGTCTTAATATATCCAAGGGTCCAACAAATTATAGACTTAGCTTTCCTTTCTTTCCGAACCTCATCAATCCTTTCCAAGGGATACCTTTAACATCACTAGGTCCCCTATTTCATAATACTCTTTGTCCTTTCGAGTCAAATCAGCATACTTCTTATGTCCATCTTGGGCTCCTACCGACCATCCTCTGATTAGATCTATTATATCCTTGGTCCTTTGGACTATTGCGGGTCCGAGCATCTTGCGCTCTACAACTTCATCCTAACATAAGGGAGATCGACATTGTCTTCCCTCAAGGATCTCATAAGGCGATATCTCGATACTGACATACGAACTATTATCGTAAGAAAACTCAATCTGCGTTAAGTGATCATTCCAAATTCTTTCAAGTCTATTGCACAGACTCTCATCATAGCTTCTAGCATTATAGCTTTTACTTCTCAATACCCATTCTTTTCCAGTTCATAGTCATTACTATCTTCCGTACATAATACTATACGGTTACACTTTTGCTCGTTAGCATTCTATAACCTTTTAATAATTGCGTCAACCTTAGTATCACGAACGCGTTAGATTCGTAATACCACCGCACTGATACTACTCCTTTCTAGCTGCTTCTATCTTTGAAAGCTTGATCCATCGTATAGAAGTAAAAGAATTTATTGAGAGATCACTATGATCATGAACACTTGTTATATCGCATAGTTAGTACAGAAGGTGGCCGGCCTTTAGTACTTGACAAGCAATTAAACAACATGTGGTATCCTACTAGGCTTCTATCATACAGATAGATAGTCATTCGGCAATACCTCCCCTTCTGGAAGGGTTGTTCTTCTCAGCTTACATGAAATGAAAATAGAAGAGAAAAGAGCGAACTGAAGAGAATTATATATACGTAAAAACTTTATTGCCATAAATATCTGGCTTGGAATCTACCTCTGAACTATAGAGGTTTGTCATAGGAGAACAAAATATATACGTATATATATCAACATCAAGTATTATAACATCGTATTTCACTGTCCTAAATATTTTTGCTATTCCGTCCATCATTCTATGGACCCATGCTCTTCCTCGAGCTTATACACAATCAACTTTGAAACTCCCTCGACATCGAAAATCGAATCTGGGATCTCATTCTAGACATCATCGTTACTAGAATTCTATGCTTGCACTGCAACCTTCCTCGTATAGTAATACGACTCTCTATTGATAAAAAGGAATATGTATTCAATAGGTAGATAATCGACTTAATTAGTCTATCAATGATAACTCATATATCACCACAACCCGATTAGTGGTACTTAATCTCAACATCCATTCCAATACAACTCTCACGGTTGTAATTAATCGGCTCATTACCCGCAGAATCATTCCTGCACTACTAGGGTCCACCGTTGACCTACTATAGTCATTCATTTTCCATGAAGTCTTAATAGCTAATCATACGGAGTCCATACATCTCGAATCGAATTCTTCTAACGAGGTAACATGATCACCGTTCATGATTCATGAAGAACACTCATGAACTTGACGTACATATGACATGAAGCAGATAAAATTGCAGAAGAGTTTCAATGAAGTCAACGATAGCAACTTAATACCATTCTTAATCATATGTCTTTATTGGGAGACATGCATCTCAAAGGTTCATTTAGTCATTCCGTAACATGGTCCTGGCTTATCTCAAGATAGTACCTTCTAAGATAGATAGCCCGCTCATGGCGATTATATGAATTAAACCTTTACCAAACTACTATTACGGGTGGGTATTGCACAGTCATCAGAAGGAATGTCAATCTTCCAAACCATCATACAACCTTCACGGATTTAACCATTATTACTGTATTCCTCTGGCACGAGCGCCGATAATTGTCCTGTTACACTTAAAGTGTTGGCCACCTTTTTGGCCTTTCCTGATAGTAAAATTTCCTTACAATCAATGTCTTGTAAATGACCTTCAACTAAATTTTCTACCTCATTTCCAATTACAGCTTGTGTGAAAATGCTCTTCATTACGCCTTGGTAAAAAAAATATATCATCACTTTTCCATAAGTTATTGCCTCGGTCTTTTAGAGGTTAACATTGTCACGATTGACTCTTGATCATACTTAGGACGTCTCTTATTTTGGGTCCTTCTTGATTTCACCAATCTCGACCCTTATTGGGTCAATCTATACTTTCTTATGGTTCAACATGTGCCCCACCTGACATTATTATAATTACGTCACATTTCCTTTATCAAAATTTCTATTCTTGAGAACTTTGAATATTACCTTTCTCCTTATAAAACCTCTAAGGTTATCCTTAAATCCTTCATCAGGTACACCCTAAGTACAGGGCATATCAAGATACCATTTACTAATACCAGAATCATTATTTATGTATTTCAGAAAAATTTCTCTACTGACCTTTAAAGGTTGTTGTTACCTTAGTCCTTCGTTCCATACTATCAAAACTCATACTGTCCCTATTAAGGGCGAAATGCCAACCTTTATGCATTCCCCTAGGGTTCATCTCAAGTTATAGAAGTTATATCCTTAACTCCACCTTTAAAAAGGTACTTGCATCCTTCCATGGATAAATCAAGTCATATATCCTTCATAGATTATCTTATTCAATCATTCCCACCTCGATAGTCTATACCAATTTCACAGTAACATCTGTATTCAAAATGAGGTCAATTAATATGGCCTCAAAAAAATAACAACGGTTATCCGCTTTTCTTGCCTAATTTGGTAACGATAACAAGGATGTTCTGGAAGATATTGGTCGTTTTTACTTCTTCTTAATAATTCCTCATTTACTTTTGTTGTTTATCTCAACAGTCATCTCAACGTTGGGATGTCATTCATACCTGGCGTCTCCCTTTCTGGGTATCATGCCACCGGTCTTACACTTCACATTCTTGAAGGTCACTTCCTTCATCCAATTTTTCCTAATTTCTTACTTTCTTGTCTACTCAGTCTATCTGTGTCTCATTATTTATCCTTCGAACTATCTCAAGGTTTCCTCGAATCCTCCCAACTTACAGGGGATAAAATATACGTATCTCTTATGCCTTTAACCATCAACTTTAACTCATAGTGAATCACCCTCATCCTGACGATTACATACTTTTCTATTTCTATTGCTACGAGTCTTTAGGGTTTCCTCATACCCAACTCCCTTATCATTCCTCAAACTATATTGCCTTTATATTCCTTTCCACTTCAGTTTCTTTTTATTTTCCTTTCTATTACAATCATTTCACGAACCCACTAATCATTGACTTCAAATATCACGTCGTTCTGGGATTCTAGTCCTCAGAACAAATCTTGACAACTTTTACAATCTTAGATTCATAATTCATCATACTCGTCCGCCTTTGTTCTGGCTCTAAAGCTTTTACACTATCTCCATAACCTTGGGAATTACTTTCCCGAAAACAGTTGACTGAACATTAATCACTTTATTCTAACCTCTGGCTCCGTGCCTTTCTTGGTCTTTCACCAGCGGGTGGCCTCTCTCTTAGGGGGTAAGTGACAAAAACAGTCTTTTGTGCTTCGTCAATCATTTAGAATCTCAAATGATTCCTATATTTTCTTTAGCCAAGCTCTTGCCTCGACTGGGTCAACCTGTTCCTTGGAACTCTTAGCGACTTAAAGGTCATGAAAGAATTTCCTACCGCATCGTTTCCTCAAGGTGGTGGTTAGGAATAAAAGTATAAGTTTTGTTTAGGCAGGTCCATGAATTGCCCCATAGGAGTACCGTCCTGGTTCTCCCTATCTTGCTCGACTTTTTTTTTCTCAGTATGAAATGTTTTCTCATCCTCCCCATAATCGGGGTCATCCTACATGTTTTAAATCCTCATTTTCCACTTCATTATGTTATGGGTTCCTTTTATCTTGATGGCGTCCTCCCTGACTATCACATTCAGGGTTTGCCCTAAATCTTATTCCTCGAACTATGACTTTCATCTAAGATCCAGTCCTTAAACTCTTGAACATTTGGAACCCAAATTCTGTAGGGATACCTCATTATTCCCTCATCATCTTTCTAGGTATTAATCTCTTCTCCGGTCATTGGTTCTCTGCCTCTATTTATCACTTTTTCTTGGCACAATATGATCTTCTCCAATAATTCGGGCTGTATTGCAATCTCAAACAGCTTTTCGGTACCGGCTCCGGTTACCTTCACTTCTATTTCCATTTTCTCAAAATCTCTTGTCAACTCTACCAAAGACATTTTCATCTTGAGTCTCTCTTTTATACTAAGGGCATTAGCCACCATTTTGGCTTTCCCTGGATGATAAAGAATCTCATAATCGTAATCCTTGATTATCTCTAACCAACTCCTCTGGCACATGTTGAGCTCTTTCTACGTAAAAATGTACTAGAGCACTTATGGCTTGTGTAAATCTCGCACTTCTCTCCATACAAGTAGTGCTTCAAATCTTTAGGGCAAAACTATTACCATGAGCCCAAGCTCATGGGTGGGGATATCGAATTTTATATTCCCTTAACTGTCTTGACGCGTACGCGATTACCTTGCTGTGCTGTATAAGAAGCACCCTAATTCTTTATGCGAAGCGTCATTACGCATCATAAAATCTCCTTTTCCATCCGGCAACGCCAACATAGTAGCCGTCACCAACCTTTGCTTTAGTTCTTAAAAGCTGTTCTCGCATTTCTCTGTCCATTCGAACTTCTGAGTCTTACGAGTAAGCCGTGTTAAAGGGGCTACTATCTTTACGAACTTGAACGAACCTCCGATAGTGACCGGCCAATCCTACCTCTGGTAGTCTCCCAGACCATGGTCATCAATTCCTCAGTGGTCCTTTATTCATTCTTGTCAGGATCCTCCACGGAATTCTTCTCAGCAATAATCCCTTCTAGGATAACATCTTTAACCGCTACATCCTCAATATGAACATCATCCGGTCCCGTGGTAGGACGCTCTATCGAATCCACATTCTGATCTCCTAATAAGTAATAAAACATCATCGCATTGTTGCTCCTCAACCTCAGGGTTCGGAGTCCCGCTACCATATACGATAATGAACTACGCTTTTATCATGATATTTATAAGGGTTCCCATAAGGGTTTTAACTGTCAGTACTACGTTAGGTAGTCCGACTATGAACTTGCAAGAGTTCTTATTTATCTTAGTGAACTTATTATTTTAACGTCACTTCATCTCTGAGGTTTATAACGCTTAGCTCTGATACCATTTTTGTAACACCCCCAAATCCGGGGTCGGGGATTCGGGTTGTCACGAGTTCCATTTCCCTTATCTATACTTAATCTTAACAATCAACCAACTGCTGCGTACTGTGACCCCATAATATTTACACACACACCATAAGTTATAGTCTCAGAGATGAATACCGAAAATAACACAAGTCATTTTATTCCACAATTATAAACCATTTCACCTCCAAAGGGTTTCTGAATAATTTACATATTCATTGCCATTATTACAATTCATAATATACATAAGTCTGGTTCATCAAAAGTTGGAAGCCTAGCCTATTGGTAATTCCTACCTCAGCTACAGCGGCATCAACGCTTCCAGAAAACTGTGAAACGTTTCCTAAACGCTTGCGAATTGGAAGCTTGGTCCTGTTCATCTTTGTTATCTGTTGTTGTGTGATGAAAGAAGAAAGCAAGGATGAACAACAAGCCCACCGAAATAATATGTATAATAATTAACAATATATGAGCATTCTCATAGTACTCATGAAAGTCTTGGTCAAGAAGAAATGAACCAAGCTGATATCTTAACGCGACCAAGTCACAAAATATGCAGTATATATATATACATATATACTTTTCACAATCTTTGAAATCCTCTGACATGTATAATATACACAGAGTTCCAGTTTATAACTGTATAAAAATATCGTTGCAAGGTGATCTCATATATCTAACCTTGTCTCAACGTTTTTCTGAAAATCTTTGTCATGCATAAGATAATCATTTACTAGATATAAGTTGAAAAGATGAAGTTGCAAGACACTCCAATATACTTATATCTTTTCCGAATACTACTTGAACTACCACCATTCAAGTTATACTTAGTTTCAAAAGTTCATCACCCAGATGAGACTACAAGATAAGACTTGAATAGATTCAATCTTTGAAATATTATTGAATGAAATGAAGTTACGAGATACTTCATTAAGTCCCGATATATATATATATCCATATATATATCTCTCATACATTTCCTGAAAACCTCTGTCATGAAAAGTATGAACAAAGTTGCAATATCCAATGAATTTTGGAAAGAAGAGAATTTTGGCATAAACCCGATATCTTGCTGATCAGGCAAAGATACCAATAAGTAACCTTTTCTATTGTAGATGGATAAATTCCTCGCCGGTCATCACCCAGGCTGCATTAGGACCTCGCGCTAGACCATTATCCGGCCACTCACGCGTGGATGGACTGTCACCCAGCCTCTTACACCTTCATAGACCGTATCCCGGCCTGTCGCTTATGCCGACTCAATTAGATGGACTTACTTCCCGAACATTGGGCAAGTAATCAAATTGTTTTCTCAAAACAGCAACCTCGTTGTGAATATAAAATACACCACAGAGCCGGATCCCTAAGATTTTTGAGCGAATCTTCAAGTCTCTTTCGAAAGGAAGATCTTAAATCTGGAAACGAGTTTTTGGGATCCGCTCTAACTTTTAAAATCATTTTGAAGACTCAAAAACATTTTTAAGAATGTTTGGAGTAATGCTGATTTAATGAAATAAATCAGTCCCGATATATTAGAAAATATCTGAATATTATTATTTAAATAATATTCCCATAAGGATAATCCTTATAAAAATAATTGAAGTAAAAGTTTTAAAACTCATACTTGAAATGAATAATAAATAACCAAAGATATACTTATACGAAAGTACGATCTTTATTTGAATAATCGAAAATGAGTTTGATTATCGAAACATTATTCTTTAATAAAATAAAGAATATTATTTAATAAATAAGAGGAGTCATAGGTCCTCGAATGAATATTCAAAATAATATTCATTAAATAAAATAAACGGAGTCATAAGTCCTCGAATGAATATTCAAAATAATATTCATTAAATAAAATAAACGGAGTCATAAGTCCTCGAATGAATATTCAAAATAATATTCATTAAATAAAATAAACGGAGTCATAAGTCCTCGAATGAATATTCAAAATAATATTCATTAAATAAAATAAACGGAGTCATAAGTCCTTGAATGAATATTCAAAATAATATTCATTAATTAAAATAAAGTTATCGAATAAACCTTATTTGATTAATAGTTTTGAAAACTATATCTATATATATATATATTATACTCGGGAACATCGACTCCGGTTTAGCAATATGTTCAACTTTGGGTCCCCTAAACTAAGGGTATACGCAACTACTGCTTATCTCTAGCATAGGTATTATGCAACTTATAAGCTTTTGAATCAACAATTAGATATCAAGATTACAAAACAGGCATGCATATAAATATCATATCACATGCTCCAATATATCGCAAGACTTTGCTAGTAATAATCATGCACTTATCACAAGATAATACATATACATATATACATCACAACAACAGTATAACGGGTAGAAAACTTGTCTGAGTGCTCCGGGGTAGACTTAAGCTTAGAGTGGGTCCAGTAACCTATGAACAACAACATAAGCCGGAATTAAACCAGGGTCGCTTAAGAAACTAGACTTTAACCATTTAGAGCCCTAACATTAACTTTCGCGCTTAACGATTCACTTAAGTCGCTCGAGTACCCTCGGCTCCAACATTTTTAATAAATTAACCATTAAGAGTTTTAAGGCGATTCTTTCGCGAGTACCTTACCAACTGCCTAATCCACTTAACATAATTTTTTCATATCCCAATTAGTCATTTAAAGTCCTTAACCAAGGTTTCAAAGTAAGGCGAGGGGTAATAGTTCGTTCGCGAAACGCCGTTACTTAAAACGGTCGTTTCTCCTAAACCGTACATCGGAACCAAGTGATCCACATATCAAAACGAAGCTCGTAACATGAACTATCTAATCATGGTAATGGTCAGAACCTAACAGTGAGTTCATGGGTCCTGATGTTAAGAACAAAAACAGTCTAAAGTAAATCGGGCATTACGACGGCTATGTTTACGTGATTACCAAATTTTATCCTACTCCAAATCAATCCACAATCATTAACACATCAAAATTTCAACTAAATAATACTATACCAGTCCTTATTCTTCAGATTCTTCATCTCAACCAACCAAAATCAAGTTTTATTAACTATAACAAGATTCATTCACCAAATCACTCCTAATCCAAATCAAACTACTAATAATCAAAGGTCATGCTTCTCATTTAGAAAACCAACCATCGAAATCACTAATAATGAAAGTAAAGGATAGGGTTTGAAGTTTATACCTTCCTTGGGAGGTTTTAAGTTTCTAAGAAGCCTTAGGGAGCCTCCTACAAGCTTGATCTTTCCAAAGAAATCAAGAACACAAAGTTAGGCTTTGAAGTTTCTAAAAGTCCGATTGAAAGAACTGTAAAACTGAGGGTCTTACCATGCTTATTTGGATAAGACTTATGAATAAGAGTTGTAGGCCATCTCAATACCTTTCCAACGAGCTATAGAACACAACATTTGAGTGAGAAATGAAGGAGATACAGCAGTTTTAATGTGCTGGTTCTGTTTTGGCCGAGAGCAATGGAAATGGGGGAGGAAGATGAGAGCTTGGGTTGACTTGAACTTGTGGTGGAAATGAAATGATTTTAGGATATTTACTTGACTAGTTGTTTTGTTTAAATTAGTGGAAAGTGACATAAGCATGATGATGTCATCAAGCTTACATAATCCTTGCCACTTGTCTCATCCTTATGGTGGAAGCATCTTTTTAAGCTTAATCCTTATATTAAGATGTTAACTAAGTGCATTAATCTTGCACTAATTGACCCTCCTCCTTGCCTCTTGCATTAATTAGTCGTTTAATTATTTTACGACACGTTTATTGTTCATTCTCGTTTATCGTTTGAGGGATCATATACGGGATCTCATTACTTGGGTTCCCCTAAACCTTTCTCAATATTTTATATTCCTTTTATGATCCTCTCTTATAATCCTTGAATTTAAATCCGTTTAATCATGTTACCTTATACTCAATTCTTTCGGTATCTGGTGGATTTTCGGGAAAAATCAAAGTGTTTGAATTTGGATTCTGACGATCTTTACATACACTTATTTACTTTATGGAATACTAATACGATCTTAGAATTTCCATAACAGTACTCCTATATAGCGTGGTCTGATAATTTCCTTAATCAGCATCATCAGCAAAAGTTACTATTCATCCGTGTTTCAAAAATTCCAAAAATTGGGGTTATTACAAGCAGCTTGAGAGATGTGCAAGATGTCACACCCCCAACTTTAACAGCAAAATAAATATAGCTATTACATCATTTTAATGAAGAATACACAACCAAATCTAAGATCTTACAGTTTAGGGTTTGGAACAGCCCAACACTACCAACTATTACATCTGATTACAAATACCGAGTCCTCACACAACTATTATTACTTATTCTACCTGAGCTCGGACATAAGCATCAGCATCACAGGTCTTACAGGCAGTCTGCTTGAATCTAACCATAGCTGCTAGCTGTAATATCAGGGTAAAGCAAGGAGTGAGCCAAATGCTCAACAAGTGCTAACACTACGATACAAAACATAAATCGAGATATACATTGAAGAATGACAATGGAAAGACATAACCAAAGGTAACGAGAGATAAAACTATGTAAGATGGCCTCATTTTGCTTGTATCAAAACAATTTTAAAATCATGTTTTAATCAAAATCATTTTTATGACGCTACGGATTATAGCCGTTGATCAGCCGCGAAGTAATCCCGAACCTCGCTGGGTTCTAAAACATTAACGGGAATCCCTAGGCAACTTTTAAGCCTAATATAAGTGTGGAAAGGACTCGCGTCTCAGTCCAGATCCACTATTCAAGAAAACATTTATCCCCCTTTGGGACTGAAAACCCACATTTTATTTATTTCAAAAGCTGATGCCGAATTGTAACAAAATCTCTTTTAACAGTAAATATTTTTATTAAGGGATTATAGATCAACTCGAAATATGGGAAATATGGTACTAAATCTCAGGGTCATGATTCACAAAACTTTACTCTATTAGGGTAACCAAAAGGTTTTCATATGTCAGAACTTGGACAGGAAAATATGGTGAGACTAATGGATAATATGAAGGGGTAATGCCAAACTAGGCTTAAAGCAATGGTTTCTCGTCAAGGTACTGGTGTTGGATCATTAAGAAGATAAGCTTCATGAATACTATGGGTGTTAAGGTAATGATCTCTAGCTCAGGATGAATGTATATATCAGAATTGTCAAGCTTTAGGATAGGAAAGAGGGTATCAATCAATGAGGAATCATGTTGGCAAGTTTATGACTATCAAAGTTCAAGGTAAGGTTCTATAGGGGTTCAAGTATCAGGATGAGATATCAATACTTAGGAATCATCATCATGTTAATCAAGAGGATCAATCAAGTAATATAACAACTCTTTATTTTATCATGGCATTTAACTATCATGAAAAGACTTTTGAACTACTTGCAATACACACTTGAGGGTTCATGGCATCTCTATGTAATTCAAAGATAAGCGAGAGATATGCTTGATTTAAACATATCAAAATGACTCAGGATAATTGCATCGATAAATATGAACTGTTTACAGTAAATATGAAGGTCAAGTTGAATCATTTGCCTTGAGATAGGCTGGTCTGGTCTGACTGGTAGGAGCAACTGGAGCTTCACTTGACTTTTATGGCAAGTTTTCCCTCGTCTCGAGATCCTACATAAATAATAATAATCCTCATTATAATATATTCTTACCATCTCAACCTATTTACAACCCAAAATTAAACACGGATGGCACTTAGGCCTATATGCACTTAATTTATATCCACCTTTATATTTCAAATGTACACACATAGCCACATAATCACATTCCATATATTAATACCAAATAACACCATATATACCATAATGCAACACTAGGCTTGGATGATCTCGACTCACAACTTAAGTCACTTGGTCGCTAAACTAGACAAGATCTTCAAATTTTGGCTTCCTAACTCGATGTGCCTTTCCTAAATTATCCAAAACCTATTGACCCTCACTTGTGCCTTTTGCTCTACTGACCTTATACTATCCTACAACTATGGTGGTCGACCTAATACTCACTTCTAAGTGTTCTAAAACTATGTGATAAGTGAAAGTGCTCACTGGTGCAAATTTCAGAATGACAACTATTGTTTCTTGAGTACATTAGACACTCTTAAACTACAAGTTTTCCTTCAAAACTTTTACACAAGACTCTCCTGACCTAAGGGCATCTCAAAAACTTGATGTGGCTCAAGGGCCTGGCTTGGGCCTTCTTGGGCCTAAGCTAAAAGTCCAAGGTTCCCCTGTTTTTCTGGGCAGAAAATGCCCTGACTTGAATTAACTTGTGACACCTGGTTCTAACTCATATCCTATGAAATATGATTGGAAAAACTTCTCTGACACTCCCTCTAACTAAGGCCAAATTGGGCCTAATGAGGGCCTACCCATGACATGGTCAAATCTCCCTATTTCTAAATTGAAACAAAACTGTCCCCTGCTGGACATATTTTGTTATTCTACTTGTGCACCTAACCAAATGATATGCAAACCTACAACCAACTCCTAAAACCTTTTATATACTACCAATACTAACTTCTGGTAGCTTGGGCCTCAAAGTGCACACCAATGACATGGTCAAAACTCACTCTAAACCTCAGGGTGCTATACTGATTTTTCTGCAGAAACTCTAACTCTCATTTTCCAAGGTTTTGACTTGACAAACTCAACTAACAACAACTCAATACTTAAACCAATACTTATACATAGTATTCTACTGAACTAACTCCCTTATTCTCAAAATAACCTTGGTGAGATCATCCTTACCTAAGGTACAATTATGACAAAACAAAAGAGACTACACTTCACAAATCACAAATCTTCATGCTTTTGAAACAACAAGATATATATGTTTATAAAAGATAACCACGAATTGTTACCATGCAACAAGAAGCATAAATCAATATTAACACATTATTCCTACTGAAATTAAGGCTCACTAACAAAATCTTTCCAAATGATCAAAATCTTACAACATTCTAAGAGAAATCCACATGCATGCATGCCTTCGGGTTTTTCAAACTAAAACAACACATTTTCTACATATGTTCTATCATAAAATTGACATGCAAGCCTAGCATAAAATATACCTAGATGATCACTTAGCATGCAAAGAGTTTTATCAAATTTTCACCACAAAATTCAAGTCATTATCACATAAACATGCAAAAATTGATTTAATCAACAAGAATAGTCTTAAGGACCATTCATTCGGCTCCCATATGGTCATGGCCGAATGAAATGGATGGGAATGGCCATTTAATCATCAAGAGTTTCCCTCTCAAGATTTGGCACTTCTCCATTCCTTGTAGTACTCTCAAAAACAACCCTAAACTCACAAAAATCAAGGTTGTATTTTGAGTTTCACTAAAACCTTTACATGCAACCTTTAAACTTAAACTTTTCACTCATCACTCTTTGAATTATGTATGATCAAGATATAGGAAGTAACATTTACTTGATTGCAAAGTGGGAGCTTGAATGAAGAATGAAGAAAAGGGAGGGGGGTATGGCTTCGGCCAAAAAGCCGAGTGGAGAGGGGAGAGCCGAGAGGAGGGGGAGGAAAGGAGGAGTGTGGAAATGGTGGGGTGAATGTGGATTAATAATAATGTTAGTTTGGTTTTTATTTGGCCAAAAGTGAGTGGATTTGAGATTTTACAAGAGTAACCTTCCAATATAGTTAGGTAGATTTGCATGCAAGGGTAAAGCGGTAATTTGGTTAGTAGAATGAAAGTGAGTGGGGTTGGAAATGCCTTCCTTGCCCCTTAGTTGAATTGGAAGAGTATTTGCATGCAAGGGTAGCCATGTAATTTGCTAATTATAACAAATAAAATTTATAAAGATTTATTTTTATAAAATAAAATATAAGTTCAAAAATTATAAAATTTATACCATAAAATAACTTGGATTTTTAGAGACTTTATAAAATCATTTTCAAAATTCGTGAACAAAATACCTTTTAAAAGAAATTTTTTCCAAAGCTTAGAATATTCCTTATAAATCAAAAATAAAGAAATTAAATAAAGTCTTGCTTTGAAAAATCATATACTACACAAAGCAAATTTATAATGCAGAAATTCTCACTCACACTAGCGTACAATCATTGAATATATTTTCATTTGACTTTAATATTATACCCAATCCACAAATAATATTACATAAAATGCCGGTCGTAACATCCTCTCCCCCTTAAGGGATTCTGTCCCCAGAATCTAAGAGAAAAGATGAGGATGCCAGGAACGCATATCAGACTCTAACTCCCAAGTCGACTCTTCGACCTTAGGGTTCCTCCAAAGTACTTTTACTAACTTTACTGACTTATTTCTAAGACTCTTTACTTGCCAGTCGAGTATTTTAACCGGTTGCTCCACAAATGACAGGTCTGCCTGAATTTCTACAGGTTCATATTCTATCACATGGCTAGCGTCAGGATTGTACTTCTTAAGCAACGACACATGGAATACATTATGCACATGCTGATACTGAGGTGGTAAGGCCAACTCATAGGCCACCTTTCCCACTTGACTCAAAATCTCAAAAGGACCTATGTATCTAGGTGCTAACTTCCCTTTCTTGCCAAATCTCATCAACCCTTTTCTAGGTGACACCTTCAGCAACACAACTTCCACAATTTTGAATTGAACGTCCTTACGCGCTGGATCCGCATACTTCCTCTGTCTATCTTGAGCAGCAAGCAACCTTTTCTGAATTAACTTGACCGAGTCATGCAACTGTTGTACCAATTCCGAGCCGAGAATTCTTCCTTCTCCCACTTCATCCCAACTTGTTGGTGATCTACATTTTCGCCCGTACAAAGCTTCGTATGGTGGCATGCCGATACTGGAATGATAGCTGTTGTTGTAAGAGAATTCAATCAATGACAAATAGTCGTCCCAACTTCCTGCAAAATCGATTGCACAACTGCGCAACATGTCTTCAATCGTTTGAATTGTCCTTTCACTCTGGCCATCAGTCCGCGGGTGGTATGCCGTGCTCCTATTCAACTTTGTGCCAAGACATTCCTGAAATTGCTTCCAGAATCTCGAGTTAAATCGGGGATCTCTGTCTGAAACTATTGATACGGGTACTCCATGCCTGAGTACGATTTCGCGCACATACAGATGAACCAACTTATCCAGTGACGACTTCTCATTTATTGGAAGGAAATGCGCCGACTTCGTAAGACGATCAATTATAACCCATATTGCGTCATGCCCGGATTTCGTTCGCGGTAGTCCCACTATAAAGTCCATAGCGATATTTTCCCATTTCCATTCTGGAACCTTCAGGGCCTGAATTAATCCGCTTGGTCGTTGATGTTCTGCCTTTACTTTCTGACAAGTATAGCACTTCGCAACCCATTCTGCCACGTCTCGCTTCATATTTGGCCACCAAAAGTTCTTCTTTAAGTCTCGATACATCTTGGTGCTTCCCGGGTGGATTGAAAATTTCGAATTGTGGGCTTCATGGAGGATCTCATTCTTTAATTCAGGTACATGGGGAATCCATATTCTGGATGAAAACCTTAGTATCCCTTGCTCATCCCTTTGAGTATTAATCTCCTCTCCAGATAACTGATTCTTCTCTTTTTCCATTTTTTCCATTACTTCCTCTTGACACTTCTTTATCTTTTCCACTAGTGTTGGCTGAAAGGTCATTGCACGACAAACTTCCTCGACTTTTCCATAAGCACAAAGTTCCAATTCCAATCTTTCGATTTCTTCAGATAACTCTTTTGATGTTATCATCATATTCAATCTCTCCTTCCTACTCAGAGCATTGGCCACTACGTTCGCCTTTCCAGGATGGTAATTTATCGAACAGTCATAGTCCCTGATCAATTCCAACCATCTCCTCTGCCTCATATTGAGCTCTTTTTGAGTAAAAATATACTTTAAACTCTTGTGATCCGTGTAGATTTCACACTTCTCTCCATAGAGGTAATGTCTCCAGATCTTGAGTGCGAACACTATGGCGGCTAGTTCCAAGTCATGCGTCGGGTACTTTAACTCATGAGGCTTCAACTGTCTTGATGCATATGCGATCACTTTACCAGTGTTGCATAAACACACAACCCAAACCCTTATGTGAAGCGTCGCTGAATATTACAAAATTCCCTTGATCATCTGGAAGTACCAACACCGGAGCTGTTACCAACTTCTGCTTTAACTCTTGAAAGCTATCTTCACATTCTGCACTCCATTCAAACTTTTGATTCTTTCTGGTTAACTTGGTCAATGGCGTGGCGATCTTCGAGAAATCCTTGACGAATCTTCTATAGTATCCGGCCAATCCTAGAAAACTTCGCACTTCCGTAGGAGTCTTTGACCTCTCCCAACTCATAACTGCCTCAATCTTTGCCGGATCCACTTTAACTCCCTCATTTCCAATAACATGCCCCAAAAATTGAACTTCCTTTAACCAAAACTCACATTTGGTAAACTTGGCATATAACTTCTCTTGTCGGAGTATCTCCAATGCTATCCAGAGGTGCTGCTTATGTTCTTCTTCCGACTTAGAATAAATAAGGATGTCATCAATGAATACCACGACAAATTTGTCCAAATACTTCTTAAATACCCGATTCATCAAATCCATAAATGCGGCCGGAGCGTTGGTCAATCCAAACGGCATTACTAGGAATTCATAATGCCCATATCTGGTCCTGAATGCGGTCTTAGGAATATCTTCTTCTTTGATCTTTAATTGATGGTATCCCGATCTCAAATCAATCTTCGAAAAACATTTTGCTCCCTTCAACTGATCAAAAAGGTCATCTATCCTTGGTAGCGGGTAGCGGTTCTTGATCGTCACCTTATTCAACTCCCGGTAATCTATGTATAGACGCATACTCCCATATTTCTTCCTTACAAACAGAACAGGTGCTCCCCATGGAGACGTACTTGGTCGTATCACTCCTTTATCCAATAATTCTTGTAGCTGGCTCGCCAACTCTTTCATTTCTGCTGGTGCCATCCTATATGGGGCCTTTGAAACTGGTTCCGTGCCTGGAGCAAGGTTGATCTCGAACTCAATTTGTCGATCTGGTGGTAAGCCTGGTAGTTCTTCAGGAAACACATCGGGGAACTCGTTAACTACATGAATATCTTCCATTCTGAGGCTGCCTCTCTCTGAATCCACTACATATGCTAGGAACGACTCACAACCTTTTCTAAGTAACTTCTTAGCCTGAACAACTGTAAGAAATAGTTGCTCTTGCCTCTGCCCCTTAAATACTACCTTCTCTCCATTCTTCATCTTTAAATACACTCTCTTGGTCTTACAATTTATCTGAGCGCTATTCTCTCCTAACCAATCCATTCCTAAAATTATATCAAACTCTCCCAACTTGAAGAGTATCAAGTCGGCTGAGAACTTATACCCCGAAATATCAATCTCACACTTTGGACAAAATTGATTCACAAGAATCTTCTCTTGGTTCGCAATTACCACATTTACTACCTCACTCATAACCATTTTATCACATTGGAGCTTATCAATAAAAGATTCTGATATGAAAGATCTTGTTGCTCCCGAATCAATCAATACTTTAGCTTTGACATTATTGAGTAAAAGTGTATCTGCTATCACCTCAGATTTCTGAACAACATCCTTCATCTTCAAATCAAATGTCCTTGCTGTTGCTTGCGGGGTTGGTGCAGGTGGTGGAGGTAATGCCAATACCTCAGTTGGCACGCTTGCACTGGTACTTGCCACATTCATCCGAGCTTTGACTGGTCCGGTTGCCTTACACTCCCTAGCCATGTGTCCAGTCTTCCCACACTTGTAGCACGTAACTCCTGGCTTCGGCATCTTGCACTCATTCGCCAAATATCCCTTCTGATTGCACCTATAACAGGTCATGCTCAGCTTATTGCATACTCCGGGGTGCCTTCTTCCACAGTGCTTGCATTCCGGTCTCTGGAACTTGTTTTCTCCAACTTGCCCTTGGCTTGCCTGGTTGTTCCCTTTTGATTCTTTCCCTTTGCCCAAATTTCCCTTCTTTTGAAAATTTCCGCCCTTCTGGAAACCAATCCTCTTTATATTCCGATCTTGCGAACTTCCAGCTTCAGACTTTTCTCCATAAAATGGAACCTTCCTCTTCTTGTTATCCCTCTCTTTCCTTGACTGCATCCCATTATTCTCAATCAGAGCAGCTTTCTATACTACTCCCGCATAAGTTTCAAGCTCAAACATAGCCACCCTATCTCTGATCCAAGGCTCCAATCCTTGCTGAAATTTCTTTGCTTTTTCCTCCTCAGTGCTGGTATACTTTGTCACAAACCTTGACAACTCAGTGAACTTCTTCTCATACTCCAATACAGTCATGTTCCCTTGCTTCAACTCAAGAAATTTTAGCTCCATCTGATTCTGCATGTACTTAGGGTAATATTTGTCCAGAAATAACTTCTTAAATCTCTCCCAAGAAACCTGCTGAGTGACTTCCATAGCCTTTACTGATTCCCACCAATAGATGACTTCTCCCTTCAAGAAGTAAGTAGCATATGGCGTCTTCTGATCGTCTCCTTACTGTACCAACTCAAAAGCCCTTTCCATCTCCTTGATCCATGTGTTAGCTATCACTGGATCAGTGGTATCATGAATTGCAGGTGGATTCACATTCTGAAAAGCCTTGAAGGTGTCAATTTGTCTAGGTGGTACTGGTGGTTCAGGTGGTTGGTGTGGCTCACGGTTATCTTGGTTTTCAATTCGTTGTTGAAGAGTTAGTTGTTGTTGAGCTATAGCATTGGTTTGCTGTTGCAAGGTTTCCAGTAGTCGAAGAATATTTGGGTCTGTGGTGGAGGTGGTTGTTGGGTTCTTCTTTTTGGGAGGCATGATCCTGAAATAAGAGTTGTGTCAAAACAGATATGAATGATAAAATGATTCGAGGGTATCGCATGGCATTCTCATTTACATATGGGGTCAAGTTTCCAAATTAAGAAGATATGATGATAAAAACATAAAATAACAGTTGAGAGCAAATGGAACAATAGCACATAATTATTGAAATTTTAAAGGACACATTACATAGGATTGGGACATAGTCTGATTCTAGGAATAACAGGCTTATTTAAAGGAAAAACGGAAATAACTGGGGATTCCATAGAGTCTGATAGTACAATAACATGAAAGGTAAATGGAAAGAACTAAGGCTCCACTCCATATGAACGGGGCTTGGTAGTCTTTTCATCTGCTCCTTGGGCTTTCCTTCATAGTTTCGGCTGTCCGGATATAAGTTCTTCAGTCGGTCTATCAGTCGGTCGTACTTGCCCTGAAGCATGTCGAACTCGTGCCTCAACTCAGCATACACTGTGAAAGCAATAGTGTCGTCCGACCCAGAGGATGACGAGGAATGCGCCCTTTGCTGACAACCAATAAGAGGAGTATTAATAATAATTTACTTAACCTACTCTCTCGCATAATATCTAAAATCTACACACAAATCCTATAACCTATTTGGGCTGTCCAGGGACTCTAAACCGTAGCTCTGATACCAAAACCTGTCACACCCCCAACTTTAACAGCAAAATAAATATAGCTATTACATCATTTTAATGAAGAATACACAACCAAATCCAAGATCTTACAGTTTAGGGTTTGGAACATCCCAACACTACCAACTATTACATCTGATTACAAATACCGAGTCCTCACACAACTATTATTACTTATTCTACCTGTGCTCGAACATAAGCATCAGCATCACAGGTCTTACGGGCAGTCTGCTTGAATCTAACCATAGTTTCTAGCTGTAATATCAGGGTAAAGCAAGGAGTGAGCCAAATGCTCAACAAGTGCTAACACTACGACACAAAACATAAATCGAGATATACATTGAAGAATGACAATGGAAAGACATAACCAAAGGTAACGAGAGATAAAACTATGTAAGATGGCATCATTTTGCTTGCATCAAAACAATTTTAAAATCATGTTTTAATCAAAATCATTTTTATGACGCTACGGATTACAGCCGGTGATCAGCCGCGAAGTAATCCCGAACCTCGCTGGGTTCTAAAACATTAACGGGAATCCCTAGGCAACTTTTAAGCCTAATATAAGTGTGGAAAGGACTCGCGTCTCAGTCCAGATCCACTATTCAAGAAAACATTTATCCCCCTTTGGGACTGAAAACCCATATTTTATTTATTTCAAAAGCTGATGCCGAATTGTAACAAAATCTCTTTTAACAGTAAATATTTTTATTAAGGGATTATAGATCAACTCGAAACATGGGAAATATGGTACTAAATCTCAGGGCCATGATTCACAAAACTTTACTCTAGTAGGGTAACAAAAAGTTTTTCATATGTCAGAACTTGGACAGGAAAATATGGTGAGACTAATGGATAATATGAAGGGGTAATGCCAAACTGGGCTTATACCAATGGTTTCTCGTCATGGTACTGGTGTTGGATCATTAAGAAGATAAGCTTCACGAATACTATGGGTGTTAAGGTAATGATCTCTAGCTCAGGATGAATGTATATATCAGAATTGTCAAGCTTTAGGATAGGAAAGAAAATATCAATCAATGAGGAATCATGTTGGTAAGTTTATGACTATCAAAGTTCAAGGTAAGGTTCTATAGGGGTTCAAGTATCAGGATGAGATATCAATACTTAGGAATCATCATCATGTTAATCAAGAGGATCAATCAAGTAATATAACAACTCTTTATTTTATCATGACATTTAACTATCATGAAAAGACTTTTGAACTACTTGCAATACATACTTGAGAGTTCATGGCATCTCTATGTAATTCAAAGATAAGCGAGAGATACGCTTGATTTAAACATATCAAAATGACTCAGGATAATTGCATCGATAAATATGAACTGTTTATAGTAAATATGAAGGTCAAGTTGAATCACTTGCCTTGAGATAGGCTGGTCTGGTCTGACTGGTAGGAGCAACTGGAGCTTCACTCGACTTTTATGGCAAGTTTTCCCTCGTCTCGAGATCCTACATAAATAATCATAATCCTCATTATAATATATTCTTACCATCTCAACCTATTTACAACCCAAAATTAAACACGGATGGCACTTAGGCCTATATGCACTTAATTTATATCCACCTTTATATTTCAAATGTACACACGTAGCCACATAATCACATATCATATATTAATACCAAATAACACCATATATACCATAATGCAACACTAGGCTTGGAAGATCTCGACTCACAACTTAAGTCACTTGGTCGCTAAACTAGACAAGATCTTCAAATTTTGGCTTCCTAACTCGATGTGCCTTTCCTAAATTATCCAAAACCTATTGACCCTCACTTGTGCCTTTTGCTCTACCGACCTTATACTATCTTAAAACTATGGTGGTCGACCTAATACTCACTTCTAAGTGTTCTAAAACTATGTGATAAGTGAAAGTGCTCACTGGTGCAAATTTCAGAATGACAACTATGGTTTCTTGAGTACATTAGACACTCTTAAACTAAAAGTTTTCCTTCAAAACTTTTACACAAGACTCTACTGACCTAAGGGCATCTCACAAACTTGATGTGGCTCAAGGGCCTGGCTTGGGCCTTCTTGGGCCTAAGCTAAAAGTCCAAGGTTCCCCTGTTTTTCTGGGAAGAAAATGCCCTGACTTGAATTAACTTGTGACACATGGTTCTAACTCATATCCTATGAACTATGGTTGGAAAAACTTCTCTGACACTCCCTCTAACTAAGGACCAATTGGGCCTAATGAGGGCCTACCCATGACATGGTCAAATCTCCCTATTTCTAAGTTGAAACAAAACTGTCCCCTGCTGGACAGATTTTGTTATTCTACTTGTGCACCTAACCAAATGACATGCAAACCTCCAACCAACTCCTAAAACCTTTTATATACTCCCAATACTAACTTCTGGTAGCTTGGGCCTCAAAGTGAACACCAATGACATGGTCAAAACTCACTCTAAACCTCAGGGTGCTATACTGATTTTTCTGCAGAAACTATAACTCTCATTTTCCAAGGTTTTGACTTGACAAACTCAACTAACAACAACTCAATACTTAAACCAAGACTTATACATGGTATTCTACTGAACTAACTCCCTTATTCTCAAAATAACCTTGGTGAGATCATCCTTACCTAAGGTACAATTATGGCAAAACAAAAGAGACTACACTTCACAAATCACAAATCTTCATACTTTTGAAACAACAAGATATATATGTTTATAAAAGATAACCACGAATTGTTACCATGCAACAAGAAGCATAAATCAATATTAACACATTATTCCTACTGAAATTAAGGCTCACTAACAAAATCTTTCCAAATGATCAAAATCTTACAACATTCTAAGAGAAATCCACATGCATGCATGCCTTCGGGTTTTTCAAACCAAAACAACACATTTTCTACATATGTTCTATCATAAAATTGACATGCAAGCCTAGCATAAGATATACCTAGATGATCACTTAGCATGCAAAGAGTTTTATCAAATTTTCACCACAAAATTCAAGTCATTATCACATAAACATGCAAAAATTGATTTAATCAACAAGAATAGTCTTAAGGACCATTCATTCGGCTCCCATATGGTAATGGCCGAATGAAATGAATGGGAATGGCCATTTAATCATCAAGAGTTTCCCTCTCAAGATTTGGCACTTCTTCATTCCTTGTAGTCCTCTCAAAAATAACCCTAAACTCACAAGAATCAAGGTTGTATTTTGAGTTTCACTAAAACCTTTACATGCAACCTTTAAACTTAAACTTTTCACTCATCACTCTTTAAATTATGTATGATCAAGATATAGGAAGTAACATTTACTTGATTTCAAAGTGGGAGCTTGAATGAAGAATGAAGAAAATGGAGGGGGGTATGGCTTCGGCCAAAAAGCCGAGTAGAGAGGGGAGAGCCGAGAGGAGGGGGAGGAAAGGAGGAGTGTGGAAATGGTGGGGTGAATGTGGAGTAATAATCATGTTAGTTTGGTTTTTATTTGGCCAAAAGTGAGTGGATTTGAGATTTTACAAGAGTAACCTTCCAATATAGTTAGGTAGATTTGCATGCAAGGGTAAAGCGGTAATTTGGTTAGTAGAATGAAAGTGAGTGGGGTTGGAAATGCCTTCCTTGCCCCTTAGTTGAATTGAAAGAGTATTTGCATGCAAGGGTAGCCATGTAATTTGCTAATTATAACAAATAAAATTTATAAAGATTTATTTTTATAAAATAAAATACAAGTTCAAAAATTATAAAATTTATACCATAAAATAACTTGGATTTTTAGAGACTTTATAAAATCATTTTCAAAATTTGTGAACAAAATACCTTTTAAAAGAAAAAAATTCCAAAGCTTAGAATATTCCTTATAAATCAAAAATAAAGAAATTAAATAAACTCTTGCTTTGAAAAATCATATACTACACAAAGCAAATTTATAATGCAGAAATTTTCACTCACACTAGCGTACAATCACTAAATATATTTTCATTTGACTTTAATATTATACCCAATCCACAAATAATATTACATAAAATGCCGGTCGTAACACAAGATCAATGACAAAGATTAACTGACCGAGGAGATTAAAGTAATTTTTAAATTCTGAGTAAACTGCTTAGTTGTTAATTTACATCCTTAATATGTAAAATTAACTCAAGGCAGAATTACAATAACCAAAAGTATTTAGAGAACTGAGTTCTCGATAAGTATAAATTGACTTCTCGACAAGTCATTTTAGGACCTCTCGAATGAGTCATCGATGAGTCAATTTACTGACTTCTCGAGTGACTTCTCGATAGGTTTAAAATGACTTATCGATAAGTCCTTGTAGAGTTCTCTAATAGTGTTCATTCACAAAGTTCTCTACAAGTACAATTCTTGACTTATCAATAACTTAGAACTGAGATAATTTAAATTAATAGATTATTTTGGTAAAATAATTTTGGAAAATTTATTCTAATTTTATTTTGAATTTATTCAAGTAAAAGTTAGAATTAGTTCAGTCCACTTTTTGGACAAACTGGGTATTTATTTGACATTTCGATAAGTCAAGTTTGAATTCTCAATAAGAGTAATTTAAAATGACTTCTCGACATGTACTTCACTTCTCAAAGTGACTTCTCGATTGACAAACTCCAAATGTCTATTTTTGAGTTCTCGACAAGTCATCAACTTCTACTATAAATATCCAGACTTCTCGATTATTTTAACTTGGAATTTCTCGAAATTCTAAGCAAACTTAATATTTATTAATTCATATTCTAACTATATGAAGTTAATAAATAACAAATCAAAAGAAGTAAAAAGTATGAAAAACTAAAATAATTTAATTCATAAATTATGTTCAGAAAAATACTTTTGACATACTTTGTCTATAATTACTTTGACTTATTGACATATTTACGTGCTTATATTTTTTTTTGGAAATATGTTAGTCTAATGTAAGTAGACTAGTACTTTATATCTGATGTTTTGAGAAAGTTGATAATGGTTAAATTATTTGACTATATGCTGATAGGAGGAGTTAATTTTGTGTAGGGAGTACTATTTATTTGCATGGGGAATAGTTATTCTAAATAGTGAACTAAGATTCTTGAGTACTTGCATGGGGAATAGTAACTAGTCATTTTTAACTGTCAAATATGCTTATGTGATTATTACTCTTATTATCCGGGAAACTCAAGAGTCTCTTGCTTTCTATCTTTACTCCCTCTATAAATTAAAACGCTTCACCCTTTATCATTCATTATTACTCTTATTCTCAACAAATATATAATTTCAAACTCACCTCCTGTTCATCTCTCTCTCTCTCTCACTCAAATGGATGCCCCAGTCTTCTAAAGACTTATTCATGGAGCTTACCAGCATGTCCATCATCTGGATGAAGACCAAATTTACTTTGATCCTTTCGGACTACGTGTCCATCTCAGGGGGGTTGTTTGCAGCCCCTTTGATATTCCACGAGGGATCTTTGACGAACTCTCGTGGGATGATCAACTCAGCATTCTTTTCTTTGAGATTGAAGTCTCTCTCGAGCAGGAGAGACGTGCAAGGGTAGCTGAGCAGCAACGCTTTGCTGCTTTGGAGTTCCAAGAGAGGATCATCTCTCTTGCACACTCCATGTCCAGAGCTTACCAGTGCAGGGCAAGGAGGTTGGAGGCTGAGAATAAGAAGCCTAAATTAGAGTAGTTAGGATTATGATTTACTTGATGTAATCTGAATCTTAATGTACTCTGTAGTTGATATTAATGAAAATACTCTTCTTCTCTATCAATTTGTTTTTGTTGCTTGATTGTTTATGTCATGATTGCCTTGTGTTTACAAATTAATTTGTTATTAGTTTTCCTGTCATAATTCTTGCAACTGTATATCTCAATGCTTATGCCTAATCAAAATAGATAAATATGTTCAATGCATTACAGGTTCAACACAATCCACTCAGACAATAACAGGAAATTCAAATTTTCAACCAACAGGTATTTGTGTTAACATGCAGCTAAAACATCTATAAACCAAACTGCAGTTCTCCCAGATACAGCAACTCAAACACAATCCCACTTAGGTTACTCTCAAAAGAAACATGTTTTACAAAAGGACAACAATTCCATTATGTTCTTCAGAGTGTTTTGTTGATTGAGAAGAAAAACCACCACAAACATGGAAAATTTATCAGTGTTTTACCGAATATCCCATGAGTATTCCTAACGCACCTTCATGTGCAAAACAGTCTTCACATACTGAATGGTTTGAGTGTAGTACTCCTGAGGGGGAGCTATCTAAATCCTCTCCAATTCAATTGGAGGTTCCTCAAAAAGGAACAACTCCCCTCATAACTTTAGCACAAGCTGCCTTAGCAGTCAAAGCTAGAAGTACATGTGCCTACGATGATGTCATGAGAAGGGCAAGTATAGCAAATTTATGTGTCAGTATGTTGCAAGGCATACAAGGGTTTGAGGCTGATGTACATGATAGTAACCTAGTCAAATCCCCTCCAATTCAGTTGGAGGTTCCCACTACAGGTGAGGAACAACATACTATCAAAACCACAGAGTAATCTGTGAGTCAAATTGTGACCCTAGTCACAAGTGTTCTTAATGATTCATTCACCTCACCCCTTCAAGATAATATTCTCTTTTCTAATGAAATGAGTATGATTAGATCTATATGGATTATCCCTAATCATATGATCACAGACAACTCTTCTCAGCCCCCTCTTATTTCTGTAAGTCAAACACAACTGAGACTTTCATGTGAGAATAAGAGAAAAGATTGAGAGAAAAACAGAGAATAAGAGGGGCAGGATCCTTCCTGGCAAAAGGAGAGGTAGACGAGTGTATGGATTTAGCAATCCTTGTGAGATAACTCTGACTCTCAAAAGTCATGAGACTAGTGCAGTGAAAAGTAGTGAGACTACTTATTCAAAAGAACAGAGAGCTTAAGATTTTTTTCTGACAAACTCTTTCTGCAGAAATAAGTGGAACCTATATTTTATATGATAAACTCATTTCCATAAATCTCACTGGAGCTTGAAGCTACACACAGTGTTCTAAATGGACAATGACAGTAGCTTGAACAATGTGCATCGAGCTGGATCTTTCTACCTGGAGATAATGTCAAAAAAGGGAGAATATATCTAAATGCCTACCAAAACAACTGATGGATGTTTCCAGATAATAAAATATTCTTTTCTTCACAGAGGGGGAGAAGAATAAATCTAAATGCAACTCAACAAAAGAAGACCAGATGGGAAGATTGGTTTCTGCATTTAGTTAAAGTTTTGACATCATCAATCAGAACTTGTGCACAATTTCATAATGAACAAGTTGGGGGAGATTGTAATATATAGTAGATGACGTCAAAGATTAATGGAGCTAACAATGTCATTAGCATCTCTGATCATAGTATGAAGCAAATCAAATGGACATCTGATCTGAGTAGAAGTTTTATGAACAGTTATTTTCTAATCTGTTAAGCTTGGGGTCAACCCTAAGTAAGTTGTATTGTTATCTTAATTTGTATTTTGTACTTGTAACACTTAAAGTTTGTAAAAATGCAAAGGAGCAGACTAGAGTCTTTTTCCTAAAACATTATCAAGCCTAAGGATTCTATCTGGAAGAAGATCAAGAAGATCATGCCTCAGAAGAATTTTGAAGAAGCTTGGAGTTGAATAAATTTGTTTGGAGAAAAATATTCTAAGTCAAGATCTCTACAAGTCACAGATTTAATGTTATAGAGAAGTCATTCGAGAACTCTAGAGAGTACCGACGGATAAGCAATATCTACTCGATGGATGAGCAATATCTACTCGACGGATGAGCAATATCTACTCGACGGATGAGCTATATATCTACTCGACGGATGAGCTATATATCTACTCAACGAATGAGCAATATCCACCGGGAGTGGAGAAGTCAAGAAAGCTACTCGAGAACTCAAGAAATTATCGACAAGCCAATTTTAAAGAACTGAAGATTGGAGATATCGACAAGTCATTCCTTCACTAGAGAACTCAGAGTTATCGATAAGTCATAGTGAAGATGTGAAGACTAGAGATCTCGACAAGCTGAAGACCTCCACAAGTCAAACTCAATATGGAATGCTAGAGATCTCGATAAACCTATGTACTTATCGAGATGTCAAGTGTTCTATTAATTCAAACTGGAGATCTCGAAGTACAGTCTCAAATTACAGAATTGCAGATCAGTTCAATATCCAAGATAAACAATCAACAAACAATCCAACAGCTGGATTGACAAGTCTACAAAAAGCAGCTTGAAGAGTGTGCAAGATCAATGGCAAAGATTAACTAACAGAGGAAGATTAAAGTAAACACGGGATGCTAAAGATATGCTAAGCCAAAAATGGAAGATTTGCTTTTCTATAAATAGAAATGACAAGTGACAGTTTAGAAAAGCTAATAGCATGTTTATTATCCACTGTGTAAACCAGCAGTTAACTGAGTTATAAAGTTAACATTGGTCTTCTAGTTAGATGTAACAATTTAGATCAAATCTCTTGTATCACTCTTAAGAAGAAGCTGAGCTCTTTAACGTCAACGAGCTTAGAAATTTTGTAGCAAAACAGTCTAATTTTTAATATAAAAATTAAGTGAGTTTTGAAGATTTGTGTTCTTTATTTTCTGTAAGTTTAAATAATGCATGAACACTTTTCTATACAAGATTTAATTTACTTTGTTCAACCATTAACTTTCAAGAAAAGCCTAAAATCAGAAAAACACATTCCTCCCCTGTGTGTGTGATTCATTACCTAACACAATTATCTGTCGGCATTCACAACTGCTCTTTCGACGGATGTCTCTCATCCGTTGGAAGGCTCTACACAGCTTGAAATTTCTAAACTTATGACTAATGTAGATGACTTAGTAGTTGTTCAATCACTCTTAGGATTGAGTGTTACGACCAGTATTTAGTTATTAGTAGTTGAGTTGTATTTAGATATTTGTGTGTAATTATTATAAACTTGCATGAATATGTGTCAATTAGATTTTTATGTGACCAAATGTAGCAAAATATTATAAATCGATAAGCGAAGTATTTTATCTGGAATTTTTGTGTGTGATTTTCAAAATATTAATGAGAATTATATTTCAGAAATATATTTTCTTTAAAATTATAAAAATGATCTCATAAAATTTTTAAAATTCCAAGCTATTTTATGGTATAATCTTTGTAATTTATGGAATTATATTTTTATTTATAGAAGTCATTCTTTTAAATGATATTTTAAATTGTGACTAAAAATTTATTGATTACTAAATTGCCCTTGCATGCATTTCATCATTCAAAAGGAGAGAGGGACACTAATGCCATTTTCAACCCCACTAACACCTTTTCCATTAGCCAAATTACTAGAATAACCTTGCATGCATATTTTGGTTAGTATAGTGGAAGGGTAACCAAGTAATATCTAACCCCACTACCTAAACTAATATATAAAAACTCACCAAGTTTTCAAAAGAAATCATTTGTGATCACACCACTCAATCAACTCACTCTCTTTTCTCTCTCTCTCCCCCCTCTCTTCTCTCCCTCTCGGCTGAACACACATACACACACCATCCCCTCCATTTTTCATTCAATTCCTCAAGATTCTTATGTAATCCAACTCTCTGATCCTTTTCCAACCCATTCATATATGCTTTACATGAAAGTTTGAGTGTTTAAGTGTTGCATGTTAGAGACGATTCCAAAACTCAAGTGAAAGGTCTTAGTTCTTATAAATTTAAGGTCCAAACCGTGAGACACATTATTTTTGAGAATGTTATGGTTGGTGAAGTGATCATACTCCCACCATTTACCTTCTCACCATTCGGCAATGGCTTTTGAAGGAGCCGAATGGAACCAATTTAGTTTCCTTGTTTACATTCAAAAGTTTTAATGAAGAAATCATGTTTTCAAAGTATATATATTGATTTAAGCTCTTGCATGTCAATGATCTCTATAGTTTTAAGTCTTGAATGTTAGCATAAACTGTTGCATGCCATGTTTTGTTTAATATATGATGATATAAATACTTGCATGTTAGTTTTAGGATTTGAACTAAAGGCATTAGTAGAGTACTTTCAAGTATAAATGATTTCATGATTAGATGTTCAAGTTTGTGAAGTTTAAATGTTGGAATTGCTTTGCATGCTATAGACACTGAATTTTTTTGCTAGATTAAGGTATGAGAAGATGTTGAATGAGTTTATTCAGATGATAACATGATTATATATTGAAGTTATGTTCGGTTTTATGCATGTATGTTAAAAAATGTGTTCAAGTGTCATGCATGCTTAATTATGTTTATATACCAATTGATTATTATGATTTTTAGAGTATGGAATGATCTAATAAGTAGATAATAGGATAAATAAGAGGTATTGTGATTTAGGTTTGATGGTCCTTGTGGTGAAGTTGTTTTAGGTCGAATGGAATTAAGGAGTTAAGGGTAGCATAGTTTGAGTTTTGAGTTGAGATTTTGATCGAAAGTTTGGAGTGTTTTGAGTAAGCATTTGTGAGGCGCTATGAGGCCCAAGCTCCAGAATGTTGGGACTTAGTATAAGCTTGAGTCCAGTAGCCATAGGTTAAGAAAATGCTTTGGTTTTGATGGGTGCATTGGTGTAAAACTGAGAGCAACCTAAAATAGGGACAGTTTTGGAGTTAGTGTGTTTAGGGTCCAATTTAGGTTGGTTTTGGGTAATTAAACCACGGGCATTGATTGATAAAGATGTAATGGAGTCTAGGGAAGGATATTAAGCCATTAGAATCGACCTTAGAGTTAAAATAATGGGTTTTAAGTTGGGTAAAACAGGGCAGTTTGCAAAGTTGCAACTGCAGAATTGTATCAACTTAATAGGAAGCCATAGGTAAGCCCAAGTGAGGCCTTAGTGTCAAACCAAGTTTGACAGTTAGTTTTAAGAGTTAGGAGTTAGGAAAAGTCATAATTTAGTGAATGCACTAAGTAGAAAGGTTCATTTTTTCCAAGGCACACAAGGTGGTGCCGAATGGTGCTCTCGGGAAGGTCGGGTTTGTGTGAGGTGTTTTTGAGTTCAAATAGGTGAGGCCTATGTGTGAATTGAGTTGTATAAGATAGGAAAAGGTCAGTATAAGAGAATGTGCTAAGAATAATTAAGAGAATTATATTTATAGTACTTAGGAATTTCAGAGTTTGGTGATTAAGAATAAGAGTTAGGAAGGATTGAGTGATCAAGGGTTGAGTATCTCGAGATCACTCGATACTCGTCTAATTATATGAACTATATGCCATGTTACTATGTGACTACTTGTAATTATATGTGATTATGTGTACTAAGTGAATATGTGATAGAAATGCATGATAATAAGTGAACTCGTGTAAGTAACACTTATGTGTTGCATTAGAGTCGAGTAGTATATAAAAGTCCTTCGAGTTGTGTATAGAACCTTTAATAATGAGGTTATATTATATGTGTAGGTTCAAGAGAAGATAGAGGAAAGACTATTTCCATCAAAGTCGAGTAGGGGAGCTCAAGGTTGCTTTTCTTTTAACTAAGATCGTTAGGAGAGGCAAGTGCCCCTTCCCTTTCAAACATTATATAATGCAAGTACTTTATTTCCAACTTATGGTCATTGCAAGTGTTTCTATTTTATACAAGTCTCTCAACCCTATCATTTGTGATTTCAACTTTATTCTCAAAAGGAAATGCTTATACTTATCGATGCTTTTAAATTAACATATGCACCTGTTTTGCCTTAACCTATTGATTATTGATACACTTCTTTTATTACTTTCTTCCTTAGTCATTGAACCTTATGATACCATGATTATGATTCTTGATCTTGTGAATTATGCGATATTCCCATGATTAGTTCCTACTTTCAAACCCTTGATTTATAGTTTTAATTCTATTGTCTAGAATCCCTTAAAAATGGAACAATTGGTATCCTTATTTAGAATCTTCGTAACTTCCTTCTGACATCAGTTTCATAAAAGATAATTGCTTAAAAAAGATTTTCGAACAAAATAATGTTTTATTGAGATTAGTGGATTGAACTAAGATGCAAGTCCCTTTCACACTTATTATATGAGGCTTAAAAGTTGCCTAGGGATCCCAATTAAAATTTGTTAGAACCCGGCGAGGTTCGGGATTACTTCGCGGCTGATTAGCGGCTATAATCCATAGCGTCATAAAATGATTTTTGAGAAGTGATTGATTTAAAAAGGATTTTGACTTCAATATTGATGTCATCTACCCCAACTTTGAATTATAAATTGATATATTGTTAATTTCTCTCTCATTATATATCTTGTTGAGCATTTGGCTCACCTCTTGCTATTTAATCATGTCATTTCAGCTAGCAAGTATGGTTAGATTCAAGCAGACTGCTCGTAAGTCTACCAGTGGAGATACTGAGGCGTATGTGAGAGCTCAGGTAGTATAGCCAGCATTCGTGTGAGGACCGATACTTATGTAAAAGCTGTAATAGTTGTTAGTGTTGGACTGTTCAAACGCTGAACCTTTGCGATATTGGATTATGTTATAAACAGCCATTTGTAATAATTTTTATTTCTCAGTTATTATCTTTTAGTTATAATTTTGGGCTATGACGGGTTTTGGTATCATAGCTAAGGTTCAGGGTCCCTGAACAGTCCAAATAGGTTATATGATATATATATAAGAAATACGAGAGAGTAGGTAGATATTATTCGAGTAAGTCGCTAAAATTCCCTTCGTATATATATATATTGTTTTTCAGCAAAGGATGCATTCATCCTCGTCCTCGGTGCCATTCGATACCATTGCTTTCTCCGTGTATGCTGACTTGAGGCTTCAGTTTGATAGGCTCCAAGGGAAGTACGACCGGCTTATGGAGCGAATGGATGTAGCTTTTCCAGATGATACTCGACTTAAGAAGGAACCTAAGGCACAATTGATTGCGAGACTTGAGTCCTTGACGCAGTTTGTTAACACTAAGCTCGGGGAGATGCCAGCACGCCACGACTGCAACAGCCAGTATACCATCCAGATGGTAGCAGATAAACTCCAGGGCATCGTGAAGGTACTTCAGGGGGAGCAGTGGGAGGAGATCTCAATAGTGCGAGATGATAACGAGGAGACTTAGGAGGAGAACTATTAGGTCGAAACTAGGAGCCAGATTCTAATTTCATTTCCAGTTGGCTATCATTTATTTTGTGTATCTTTCGAACTATGTAGTTTCCTTATCTCCCTTCAGATATATGATGTTCTCTTTTAAATTCAGACTTTATTCGGTTATGTTGTAAGCTGGAACCTATTTTAATAATTATGCACTATCGTTTTGTTTCAGTTTCGCTTTCGTTTCTATATCTAGAACTATACATCACCTTTATTGCTAATAATTGGAATTTGAATGCATGTGATCACATTAACTTCGTAACAACTCAACTTTGAAATATTTTCAATATTTTCAATTGTTTTGTTATACCTTTTATTTTAGAATCATGCCACCTAAAAAGACGAAGCAAACCAGTACTTCTACTATAACCCCAACAGATCCCAATATCCTTCTAATATTGGAAACCCTGCAACAACAAACCAATGCAATAGCTCAGCAACAATAAACTCTTTAACACTAATTCTAACAACAACAATTTCGAATCCCAAAGAATCATGATCAACACCAACATCAACCAGATCCACCAGTACCTTCTCAACTAGTTGTGACTTTTAAAGCTTTTCAGAATTTGAACCATCCATCTTGTCATGATACCACTGATCCAGTTGTAGCCAACACATGGATAAGAGAGATGGAACGAGCGTTTGATTTAGTTCAACTAGGAGAAGAACAGAAGATGGTATATGCTAGTTATTTCCTGAAATGCGAAGTTATCTATTGGTGGGATTCAGTTCGAGCTTTGGAGGAAACTCAAGAGATTGCTTGGGAGCGATTCAGGGAACTATTTCTGGAGAAGTATTATCCTAAGTATATGCAGAATCATATGGAGATAAAATATCTGGAATTGAAGCAAGAAAGTATGACTATCTTGGAATATGAGAAGAAGTTTACGGGGTTTTCGAGATTCGTGATAAAGTATGTGGATACTGAGAAAGAGAAAGCCAAAAGGTTTTAACAGGGTCTTGAGTATTGGATTCGAGATAAGGTGTCGATGTTTGAGATTAGTACCTATGCAGGAGTAGTGCAGAAAGCATCTTTGATTGAGAGTAACGGAGTGCAATCCAAGAAGGATAGAGATAATAAGAAAAGGAAGATGTCTTTTCGCGGAGATAGATCAGGATCCGGGAATCTGCAAGATAGGGATGTGAAGAGGATTGAATTCCACAAGAATGGGAATTCTCAAAGGAAAGGAGAGATGAACAGTGTTGTGTATATGTTGTAAACTTGATGATTTCATTAACAAAACACCTTTGTAGATTTTACTTAGTGAAAATGTAGAACTCGACGGATAAGGATTATAGTCCCGACGGATGACTCAATATAGTCCCAACGGATGATGATTTATTATCCATCGAGTGAGTAGCTTATGTAACAATAAGTCTGTAGCACATTTATGCATACACATTGTTTAGAATCTATACTAGTACTTAAGTCATGTTGACTTTAACTAGATATGCAGAATAGGTTGATTAATTGTACATAGATGATGTCTTGTAATTCTGCATAAATGAAATGAAGTCTAGTGCCTGATTGCTACCCGACGGATAAACAACAATGAATTCGACGGATGATCAACTACCCGAAGGATGATCATTAACTCGATGGATGATCATGAACCCGACGGATAAAGAATTTAAATATCTGTTGACAGTGACAACACAGTCACATGCGTCGAGTGTATGCAAATGGAATGTGGTAGCCCATTCAACTGGGTTTTCGAGAACAAAGAAGCATTAAAGATGCTGGAATAGAGTAATGAAGTAGCATTGTAATAGACTCGATAGTTTTTGTGTTATTATCTTGTCTTATTGCTTTGTAATCTTGGTGATATATAAACCAATAATCAGCAAAATAGAACAACTAACTAAAAAACTAAGCAACCAAGAGAGAAACATTTGTAAGCTGAATTCTCAGTATTTCTCTGTATTCTTAGTTGTTCATTTGTAAGCAGCTGTGAGCTTTTTGCACACAGATTTCTCTCGATATATATTATATATCTCTGGTGGAATCATTCAAATCCACCAAAAAGTTTTTAAAGACTCTTGTTTTTAATTACTTGTGTTTGATTCATTTCAAATGATTATTCCGCATTCTGCTAATCAATTCACACTGATATATATAATTGAGTTAGAAAAGTTTTTATTCAAGAAAAAGTTTCAAGAATTCCATTCAACCCCCCTTCTGTAATTCTTGTTATATTGTTAAGGGACTAACAATTGGTATCAGAGCAAGCTCTTGAAGAACAAAGAGTTTAAAGATCAAAACAATACTAGTAAAATGAACAAGAAGGATGTTGGAGTCAAGATTTCTTTTCTCGATAAAGATAATTACCATCATTGGAAGGTAAAGATGCATATTCATTTGCTTTCTCAAGATGAGGCCTATGTGGATTGTATAGAAAGAGGCCCTCATGTACCAATGAGAGCTGCAACTGGAAATGAGCCATCTATCCCCAAGCCAAGGCATGAATGGTCTGATCCTGACATTGAACAAGTCAGGAAGGATAAAAAGGCCATGAATATTCTATTCAATGGAGTTGATGGTGATATGTTTGACAACATCATCAATTGCAAAACTGCAAAGGAAGTTTGGGACACAATATAGATTATCTGTGATGGCACTGAACAAGTCAGAAAAAATAAGATGCAGCTACTGATTCAACAATATGAGCATTTTCATAATGAAGAAAGTGAGTCTCTCACTGACATCTTTAGTAGGTTTGAAAAACTACTAAATGCTCTAAAGTTGCATGGAAGGGTCTATCAGAAAAAAGACTCCAATATGAAATTCCTGAGATCTCTTCCAAAGGAATGGAAACCAATGACAGTCTCATTGAGAAACTCACAAGATTACAAGGAGTTTACTTTGGAGAGACTGTATGGCATCCTGAAAATATATGAGCTTGAAATAGAGCAAGATGAGAGGATGGAGAGAGGAAAGAAGAAAGGAGGGTCCATTGCACTAGTTTCTGAGTTAGAAAAGGAGAAGGGGATGAAGATGGAAGCTGTTGAATCAACTTCAAGGGTCTGTGAAAACAAGGGCAAGGGGCTTGCAGTAGAAAATGAAGATTCTTTGAGCCAAGATGACATGGAAGACATTGATGAACATTTAGCATTTCTTTCCGGAAGAATTTCCAAGCTCAAGTTCAAAAAAAACTTTGGAGCAGCCAAGCCAAGGGTCTGTGAAAACAAGGGCAAGGGGCTTGCAGTAGAAAATGAAGATTCTTTGAGCCAAGATGACATGGAAGACATTGATGAACATTTAGCATTTCTTTCCGGAAGAATTTCCAAGCTCAAGTTCAAAAAGAACTTTGGAGCAGCCAAGCCAAATAGAAACATGGTGGATAAATCAAAATTCAAATGTTTCAAATGTGGCTTGGCAGGGCACTTTGCCAGTGAGTGTAGAAAGTCAGATTCCAACAAGAAAAAGTTTGAGCCTGTGGATTATAAACAGAAATATTTTAGAGTTGCTCAAACAAAAGGAAAGGGCTTTCATTATGCAAGAAAATGACTAGGCAGCAGATGGTCTGGATGAAGATTACGATGTCAACTATGTCAATCTAGCCCTAATGGCCAAGTCTGATGAAACAGAAACAAGTTCTTCAAGTAACTAGGTAATTACTACAAACCTTGCACATTTATCTAAAGTTGAGTGTAATGATGCTATAAATGACATGTCCACAGAGGTATATCATTTGCGTGTTACACTTAAGTCTCTTACTAAAGAAAATGCTAAAATCAAAGAAAATAATTTATTTTTGAGTGAGAGAAATAATGTGCTAGAGTCTCAGTTCATTGATTTTGAAAAATTAAGAATTGAGTGTAAGATTGCCAAGGAGGAATTAACTGAGTCCTTGAAGAAAGAAGAAATTTTGAAGAAGCAGCTCGAGCGTGAACATGAGGTGATTAAAGCATGGAAAACATCTAGAGATGTCCATGCTCAAATCACCAAAGTTCAAGGAATCAAGTCTTTCTGTGATGCAGCCTGTAAAAAGAATAAGGAGAAACTAGAACCAAATTTGGTGGATGGAGTGCTAACAGATGTAGACTCGACGGATGATGAGGGTCATCCGTCGGATAACAAAAAGGGTTATCCGTCAACTGATGTAAATCCTCATCCATCGTAAGCAAGCCTATCAGTAAAGCCAAACTTGTTAAGTTGAATGAAAAGTATGGATCTGTTTCCAAGAACTTTGTTCCAGGAGAATCGAGTCAAGTTAAGAAAGGGAATAAGGCTAATGTTGGTCTCATGACTGTCAAACAATTAAGTGATAGACTTGAAAAGATTGAGGTTAAAATAGAGGCTAAAAAGAAAAATAATAGAAATGGTAAAGTAGGAATTAACAAACACAATAACTACACACCTAATAAATATGCTCCAAGAAAAATCTATGTCAAGTGTGGTAATGTAAATCATTTGTCTGTTAATTGCAAATCTGTCATGCCTACTTCCATGTCTGTGCCACCCCACTCTCCCAACATGAATGCCATGCCTCTCATGCCTATGAATGCTATGCCCACACAGAATATCAATGCACAGTGTGCTAATATGCCATTTGCACCTAATTCTTATTATGCTGCATTTAGTATGCCACAAATGCCATTTAGCATGCCTTACTGGAATAACATGTTCACTAGTAGCATGCCATTCCCTGTTAATTATAATATGCATGATAATTTTGTTGCAATGAATGGTTTCAAAGGTCCAACTTAAATGACTAAGGATGAATCTGATATCCCCATGTCAAATGAGATAAAGCCTAAGAAACAGAAAAAGAAAGCTAACAAGGCAGGACCCAAGGAAACTTGGGTACCAAAATCAACTTGATTTGATTTTGATGTGTGCAGGGAAACAAAAGGAATCTTTGGTACTTGGATAATGGTTGTTTAAGACACATGACTGGTGATTCTACCCTGCTCACAGAGTTCAAGGAGAGAGCTGACCCGAGTATTACTTTTGGAGATGACAACAAGGGTTATACTGTAGGATATGGCTTGATTTCAAAGGACAATGTCATCATTGAGGAGGTTGCCTTAGTGGATGGTCTCAAACACAACTTGTTGAGTATCAGCCAGCTTTGTGATAAAGGCAATTCAGTAACCTTCAACTCAGAAGCTTGTGTTGTGACTAACAAAAGGAGCAACAAAGTGGTTCTCACTGGTGTGAGGAAAGGAAATGTGTACCTAGCTGATTTCAACTCATCTAATGCAGAATCTATTACTTGTCTTCTCAGTAAATCAAGTCAGGATGAAATTTGGCTATGGCACAAGAAGCTATCCCATCTAAACTTCAAGACCATGAATGAGCTAGTAAAGAAAGAACTGGTTAGAGGCATTGCTCTAGTGGAGTTTCCTAAGGATGGATTGTGTGAAGCCTGCCAAAAGTGAAAGCAGATCAAAGCATCATTCAGAAAGAAACTTGATTCAACAATTGAAGAACCTTTGCAACTGCTACACATGGATTTGTTTGGACCAGTCAATGTGTTGTCCATCTCAAGGAAAAGATTTTGCCTAGTAATTGTAGATGATTTCTCAAAGTTCTCTTGGACATATTTCCTAAAGTCTAATGATTAGGCTAGTGAAATCATCATCAATCACATAAGGCAAGTCAATAATCATCCTGATTTCAAGGTTAGAAGAATCAGGAGTGACAATGGAACTAAGTTCAAGAATTCTGTCATGAGAGCATTTTGTGAGGAAAATGGGATTCCGCATGAGTTTTCAGCAGCAAGAACTCCACAACAGAATGGAGTAGTGAAAGGGAAGAACAGATCACATATTGAAGCTGCCAGGACAATGCTTGAAGAATCTAAACTGCCAACATATTTATGGGCTGAAGCTGTAAATACTGCATGCTACACTCAGAATATTTCCCTGGTTAATCAAGCAAGATGCATGACTCCCTATCAATTGTTCAAGAACAAGAGGGCAACTCTAAATTTTCTTCATGTCTTTGGATGCAAATGCTATATTCTGAGAAATCAAACTGATCAAAATGGGAAGTTTGATGCTAAAGCAGATAAAAGAATTTTTGTTGGATATGCTGTTGGTAAAGCATATAGAGTCTACAATCTAAGAACCAACATTATTGTGGAATCAATACATGTTGTGTTTGATGATAAAAAGATTGAAGGACTGCAAGATGGAGACTACCATGAGAGCCTCAAATTCGACAATGTGGAGAAGGTTACTGATGACAGTGATGATGAAAGTGATCAAGAAACAGTATCAAAGGATAATGCAGAAAAATCCACTACCAATGAAGCACAAAACTCAACATCTGTCGAGTTGCATAATGCTTCATCCGTCGGGAGGCAATCTGCTTTATCCGTCAGGAGACAACCAGCTTCATCCGTCGGTACTCTAAATTCATCATCCGTTGGGTTATCAAGAGAAACTGGAAATCAGATTAGATCACCTGTAGAAAGTTCCCCTTTCTCAAATCAAAGATCCACAAACTCAGGGGGAGTTTCTAACAATCAAAACTCAATCACACATCAAGACAACAATGAGGCCTCTTCATCTAGAGCTAATCTACCTCAACAAAGGAAACGGACAAAAGATCACCCATTTGAGCTCATAATTGGTGATATTTCTTCTAGATTTCAAACCAGGAGAGCAACTCAAGAAGAATGTCTATACAGCAGCTTTCTTTCCAAGGAAGAACCAAAGAAGGTAGAAGAAGCTTTGTTAGATCTTGATTGGATTTTAGCTATGCAGGAGGAGCTAAACCAATTTGAAAGGAATAATGTATGTAAGCTGGTGCCCAAGCCTAAAGGAAAGATTCCAATAGACACTAAATGGGTATTTATAAATAAGATGGATGAGAATGGTATAGTAGTCAGGAACAAAACCAGATTGGTTGTTAAGGGCTATTGTCAACAAGAAGGAATAGATTTTGATGAAATATATGCTTCTGTTGCAAGACTTGAAGCCATCAGAATCTTCTTAGCCTATGCAGTCCATGCCAATTTCAAGGTCTATCAAATGGATGTCAAAAGTGCCTTTCTGAATGGAGATTTGGAGGAGGAAGTCTATGTCAGTCAACCTCCTGGTTTTGAAGTTCCAAATTTTCCAGAACATGTCTATTATCTTTTGAAAGCACTTTATGGATTGAAGCAAGCACCTAGAGCCCGGTATGACACCTTATCAAAGTTCCTTTTGGAAAATCATTTCACAAAAGGTACTGTAGATAAAACTTTATTATTTAAAATGTAAATGGCTCTAGTATACTTGTTCAAATTTATGTAGATGACATTATTTTTGGCTCTACAGATGCGAAACTTTGCAAAAAGTTTGCCAAATTGATGCAAAGTAAGTATGAAATGAGTATGATGGGAGAACTAACTTACTTTCTTGGTTTCCAAGTTAAGCAAGTTAGTGATGGAATATTCATTAGTCAAACTAAATATATTTTTGATCTTTTAAAGAAGTTTGATCTAATAGATTGCACATCTGCAAAAACTCCCATGGCCACTGCAACTAAACTTGAATTAAACACTACTGAAAAGTCTGTGGATATTTCAAGTTATAGGGGCATGGTTGGCTCACTTCTGTACTTAACAGCTAGTAGGCCAGATATATTGTTTGCTACATATTTATGTGCTAGATTTTAGGCTGATTCTAGAGAATCTCACTTAGTAGCTATTAAGAGAATTTTCAGATATCTCAAGGGAACACCAAAACTTGGCATTTGGTACCCTAGAGATTCTGGTTTTAATCTAACTAGTTATTCAGATGCAGATTATGCAGGTTGTAGAATTGATATAAAAAGTACAACAGGAACCTGCAATTTCTAGGAAATAAGCTTGTTTTCTAGGTTCAGTAAAAACCAAAATTCAGTTTCTACTTCTACAGCTGAAGCTGAATACATTGATGCTGGTAGTTGCTATGCACAGATTTTATGGATGAAAAATCAATTGCTAGATTATGATCTGCAAGTTGAAAGGATTCGTATTTTCTGTGATAACACAAGTGTAATTGCCATCACTGAAAATCCAGTACAACATTCAAGGACAAAGCACATAGACATCAAGTACCACTTCATAAGGGAACATGTAATGAATGGTACTGTGGAACTACATTTTGTTCCAAGTGAGAAGCAGCTTGCAGATATTTTTACCAAACCACTGGATGAATCCACCTTTTCAAGGTTGGTAAGTGAATTAGGTATGCTCAATTATTCTTAAATCTTTATGAGATAATTTGCAAGTTGTAATGCAGCTAGAAATTTAATTGATTTTTCAGTCTTGGATGAAATTTTGGCTAAGTCAAAATTTACATCTCGACGGATGATCTTTATCCATCGAGTTTGATCATCCGTCGGAATACAAATTGCTAATAAAAATCAATTATTTTTCTGGAACATTTTATGACTCGACGGATAACACTTTATCCTCATCCGTCGAATTGTCTTAATCTTAGCCGTTAATTCCCTGAACATTATCCATCGAGTATACTTATAGTTTGTAAGCATAACACGACGGATAATTGGTGGAATTTTTACAGTTTATTTTTTAACGGCTATTTTAGGCAATTTTCATTGCTTACTTTATTTTACTTTATTATTTTTAACAGTAATTTTTGAGATAGTATAAAAGCTTATTTCATTTCCATTGCTTTTCTTTTATCATTCTCAAATCAACTGCTCCAATTTCATTCTCTTTCAAAGCACTTACTCTCTCTCTTCAAGCTCTTATTATCTAACAATGGCGCCCGCTGTCAAGATTATTTCTCAAACTGGGTTTATTTATAACAAGAACAATTTCACTGCACTAGTAAACAAGGGGATTCAGCAATCTGGTGACTATCACAAGATGATGGACTTTGTGAAGAATTGCAAGCTTAGCTATGCCATGCTGGAATCACCAACAATCTTTTATGAAGTTGTTGAAGAGATGTTAGCTAACTACCTCTCTGAGGGAATTGTGCTTGAGAACCCTAACAACAAATTAGATTGTTGGGTTCAAGAGAGAAGGATCATTGCAGATTTGAACAGGGCCAGTCATCACAAGGAGGTGCCACTGTTCTATTTCCCTGCAATGGAAGCACCTCATGTAAGTGAGGTAAGTTCATCTGTCCCTGCTATTCCAACCTCACAAGTATTTTTAAGTTCCAGTGTAGCTATGGAAACTGTGTCAATGACCCAACAGTTGCCTACCCAAGCTACAAAACCGAAAAAAATTTCTAAATCCAAATCAAAGAAAACCCCCTCTGGTATCTCTTAAAAGCTGCCAGTTGCAAAATCCACCAAAACCAAAGAGGGGAGTGTGCAAGTGTGTAAGGAAGGTGAGGGAAGGGGTGAACATAAAAGAAACCCTAAGGATAAGGATGAAGAGTTGAGTGGTTCCCAACCTAGCCACACTGCGGTTTCCCAACAAACTGTAGTGCTTAAAAAGGATAAAAGCTCATTTCTAGTTGCATCCTCCCAAAAGGATGTAGCTATTGAACAAAGCTCTCAACCAAGAGCATAGGTCAAGAGGGTTAGGGACACAAGCTCACCCCAAACTTATGCCAGAAAGAAGAAATCTAAAACCCTTGGGGATGCACAGGGTACACAAACTGTGCAAACTGGTGCTAAAGACACAGTCACTGCACCTTCATAAATTCAGTTTGATGTGGCTCCAATAAATGTGGAGTCACAGCCAAAATCTCTAGTAATAGAAGCACCTCAAACACCAAACTCATCCACAAACTCTCTGGATGTGGATATGATAAACACATCAATTTATGATTCCCCTTCTTTAACTTTGTTGGGTAAGCCAAAATCTAGTGCAAATGAGCATCATCTTTTAGATGATTTATTGGCTCACTTGCCAATTCTTTCAGGAACTGTTGAATCATTTGTGCCCAAAATATCATCAATCAACACAGAGTCCACAATAGTTTCTATTCCAAGTTCATTCATTTCTACTCTCTCAATGGATATTGCTCATCCATCGAGTAGTGACTGTATCCCGACGGATAAGCTTAATAGCAGTTATTCGTCGGTTAGCAAAATCACTAACCCGATGGATATTCCTTATCTGTCGAGTGTCTCTGCACTACCTCAAACTTCATTTATTTCAAGTGCGGAAGAATTAGTGGTTGTACAATCACTATTAGGATTGAGAGAGAAGAGTGTTTTGAGTGAGAGTCTGGGTTGCTCCCAGGAAAAAGGAGAGGAAATGAGTGAAACTATGCAGTCCATTTCTTCAGGACTGGCAAAAGAGAGTGAGAGGAGTCCCACCTTAGATGGTGAAGGTGAGGGTGTGAGGGTGGGGAGCCAGGGTGAGACCCTGATGTAACAAAAGAGAGAAAACGAGAGAAATGCAGGTACTGGAGCTATAAGGATGGATGTCATTGCTAGTGAGTCAATGAATGTCCAGGATGCAGACAGGGAGGGACTATCTCAGCAACCTCAAGTTGTTATAGATTCCACCTCCATTGATGCTGATGCATTTACTCACCCTGTTCTAGCTTATCAACTTCTAGCTGAACAGGGCAATGACAATACAGAAAGGATGCTCAATCTGGTGCATACCACACAGTCTATGCTAAGAGCTAAGGATGCCATCACAATGCCCTCTACAGCTGGTGATGTGGATTATGAGACTGGTAGTTCAGCTGATTTCTTTGGTGATGGAAGTGGGGATAGTGAAGATGAAGCAATGGACATAGGGGGGGAAGTAGGTTCCAGTTCAAGATCAGGTATGCCATCATGGGCATTTTCAAAGAACTGTGATGAGCACTACTTCAAGATAACCCTGATCCAACTAATCAATCAGACAAATACTGCTCTTCAAACCACTACAAATGCCAGCCCCAAGAAGCTCCTGCAGGCACATCTAGCCTCTCTGTAACTTCAACAAATTTAAGGCTTCCAACATGCTAGGGATGTAAACACCATCAAGGGTGATATTGAGGAGATGAAGAAGGCCATTTTAGACAAGATGGATTCTAAGCTTACAGAAGCTACAATGCTTGACATCAAGAGGAAATTAAGGAAAAATTCTGATCTTGCAACCAAGATAGATGCCTTGGATACAAGAATGTCAGCCATGGAAGCATCTTTAACAACCATTCATCTTCATCAAGCCCAACATACAGATTTACTTCAAAAACTGGTGGCTGCTCAAACCTCCTCCTCTACTCAACTTGATGATAACAAAAATGGGGAGAAAGGACCAAGTGAGGGGGAGAGGCTTCAAATTCAAATCCGTAAAGTAATTTTGCCTTTAATTACTATCTCAAAGCCACCAGTTATAGACAGTATAGATCTGATAAATGCAGCAACAACCAACATTAGAGCAACTGAAATGAAGCAGTTGAAACCAATCAACTGGGAGAAGATTGATGAGGATATACAAAGGAAATTTGGGCTAGTAAAGGAGCCAGAAAATTCAGCCATCCATCACTCTCAAATCAAGCAGATTTCTGTGAATGAGATGAGCATGAACTATCTGGAAAGGGGATAGTCATCCTGCATCAAATCTCCAAAGGCTGAAATAATTCTGAAACCAAGGGTGAACTATCTAAAATCATCATTGAAGAAACATTTGGATACTGTGTATGAGACACCTAATCCTGATGAGAAGAAACTTCTATGAAGGTCAATTACCTTCTACAAGGATCTAGCTGATTCAGCTTTAAAAAGAAGAATTGCTAAAATTTTCAGGAATGTGAAAGAAATCTGTGTGGTGGCTGGACATCCTCAATTTGCTCAAGCAAAGAGAGAAGAAAAGGTAAGATTGAAGCAAGAAAAGAAGCAAGCTATTCTAGATGCCAAAAAGGCTAAGCAAAAGAAAGAGCAAACTGCTATCTTGGCCAAGCTACAAGCTGTGAAACCAACATAACAAATTCCTTCTCAGCCATCTGGAATCACTGAATCTAAGACCCACAGAAGCAAGTTCAACAAGAACAGAAGAAATCTCCAAGAATCAAGGAATTGGCTAAAAGAACCAAAAGGAAACTGGACATTGTTGATAAGGAATTGAATAATCAGTTTCCCAAGGAATCCACTCAAACAACAACTCAAGCATCAAAACCCTCTATGGTATTTGAAGATATCAAGGTGGTGGATCCTTACAGGAACATTCATGGTGAACCTATTGTGCCTAAGGATGAACCAATAGAATGGGAGAACATACCAATTCCTGACTTCAATTTGAAAATCCTTAACAAGCCAAAGAGAACAAAGTCAAGAGCAGTCAAGAAAGTGAAGTTGTCACCTCTCAAATCCAAATCTTTAGTCAAAGCTCAATCTAACGTCAATAAGGGAGATTACATGTACTTGTGTGACATCAAGGAATTCTCTGATCTAAATCTCTATCTAGATGAACTAGAAGAAGTAAGAGGGATAGATGCATACAGAAACCTACCTGAGAGGCTCGTTTTCAAGTACAAAGGAGGAAAGCAGATTCAATGACCACTTCACAGGATCCTTCAAGAAAGCCAAGCTGTACTGATTAAGGTTTATTCATCTTTTAAGAAGAACTTTGGGTTCAATGTTACTGCAAGAAGATTGGTTCTAAAGAAGATTGAAAAACGAAGGAGTGTTAGAGCTAACGATGCACTCCCAAAGACTCTAATTATCCCTTACACAGGGAGAAGAGCGCATCTAAGGCCCTACTGGCTGATGGAGTTCATGGATGACAAAGGAGTGAGAAGATTTTTCAGATTAGAAGACCAACTGAGCATCTCTAGCAATGAGACTCTCTTGGAAATGCAAGAAAAACTAAATCTCTCAGAATCTGATGAAGAATTCCACAGGCAGCTCCAAAATCAGATTGAAGAAAACAACAGAAAGCTTGGAAAGAGATCCAGACCTTCAAGGAACTAGATAAATCTGCTCAGGCTAGAGGAGCATCTTAAAAATGACTGTGAGCAAAACTTTGTACATTTTGTTAATTGAAGCACTTTACAGTTTTATCTATCTACTTTCAAAGTTGTATTTTTAGGGTGTTTTGTTGTCATCAAGTATCTCTTAATTTATGGCTACAATTCCAGTAGACATAAATTGGGGGAGATTGTTGTGTATATGTTGTGAACTTGATGATTTCATTAACAAAACACCTTGGTAGATTTTACTTAGTGAAAATGTAGCATTTGACGGATAAGGATTATAGTCCCGACGGATGACTCAATATAGTCCCGACGGATGATGATTTATTATCCATCGAGTGAGTAGCTTATGTAACAATAAGTCTGTAGCACATTTCTGTATACACATTGTTTAGAATCTGTAGTAGTACTTAAGTCATGTTAACTTTAACTAGATATGCAGAATAGGTTGATTAATTGTACATAGATGATGTCTTGTAATTCTGCATAAATGAAATGAAGTCTAGTGCCTGATTGCTATCCTATGGATAAACAACAATGAATTCGACGGATGATCAACAACCCGACAGATGATCATTAACTCGACGGATGATCATGAACCCGACGGATAAAGAATTCAAATATCTGTTGACAGTGACAACACAATCACATGCGTCGAGTGTATGCAAATGGAATGTGGTAGCCTATTCAACTGGGTTTTCGAGAACAAAGAAGCATTGCCATTTCCATGCTATTATGAAGATATTCAAAGATGCTGGAATAGAGTAATGAAGTAGCATTGTAATAGACTCGATAGTTTTTGTTTTATTATCTTGTCTTATTGCTTTTTAATCTTGGCGATATATTAACCAAGAAGCAGCAAATTGAACAACTAACTAAAAAACTAAGCAACCAAGAGAGAAACATTTGTAAGCTGAATTCTCAGTATTTCTCTGTATTCTTAGTTGTTCATTTGTAAGCAGCTGTGAGCTTTTTGCACACAGATTTCTCTCGATATATATTATATATCTCTGGTGGAATCATTCAAATCCACCAAAAAGTTTTTAAAGACTCTTGTTTTTAATTACTTGTGTTTGATTCATTTCAAATGATTATTCCGCATTCTGCTAATCAATTCACACTGATATATATAATTGAGTTAGAAAAATTTTTATTCAAAAAAAAGTTTCAAGAATTCCATTCAACCCCCCTTCTGTAATTCTTGTTATATTGTTAAGGGACTAACAAACAGGAGGCATGATAACCAAGGGAATTATCATCATAATTAGGGCCAAGCAAAGGAGAATAGGCCACCACGGGTTGAATGTAAGCATTATGGAAAGAAGCATCCAGGAGTGTGCAATAAGATTAATATGACATGTTATCGGTGCAATCATAAGGGCCATTTGGCTAATGAATGTAAAGCTCAGAAGAAGGGAGTTACATGCTTCAAGTGTGGGAAGCCATGACACATGGCTAGAGAGTGCAAATCGGTAGGACCAATCAGGAGTATAATGAGCGTAGAAATCACCAGTTCGACTGTATCGGGTGCAGTATTGGATTTACCTCCACCATCTGAAACAGTTCCACAAGCAATAACAAGAACTTTTGACTTGAAAATGAAGGATGCAGTTCAGAATTCAGAAGTGATAGCAGGTAAGCTTTATGTGAATAACATGGAAGCTAAGGTATTGATTGATTCGGGAGCTACAAGATCTTTTATATCTGAAAATTTCATTGATAGATTAGGATGTGATATAAGTTCTATGAGTGAAGTAATGAATGTGGTAATTGTTAATCAGTAGAAGATACCCGTAAGTCAATTATGCCCAAAGTGTGAGATTGATATCTCCGGGGATAAGTTCCCAGTTGACTTGATACTCTTCAAGTTAGGGGAATTTGACATAATATTAGGAATTTATTATTAGGAAAGAATAATGCTCATATAGACTGTAGATCTAAAAAGGTTTATTTAAGAGCGGAAAGTGGAGAAAGGGTAATATTTAGAGGTCAGAGGCAAGGACATTTGATCCTTACAATTGTTCAAGATAAAAAATTTTCTTAGAAAAGATTATGAAGCATTTATAGCCTATGTAGTGGATACAAAGAAGGAATTTTCCAGCTTAGAAGAGATCCCAGTGGTTAAGGAGTTTTCGGACGTGTTTCCAGAAGAGTTACCAGGACTACCGCCAGATCGACAAATTGAGTTCGAGATTAACCTTGCGCCGGGAGCAGAACCTGTTTCGAAGGCACCATATATAATGGCACCAGAAGAGATGAAAGAGTTAGTGAGTCAGCTGCAAGAAATTTTGGATAAAGGAGTAATAATGCCAAGTACGTCACCATGGGGAGCGCCAGTTCTTTTCGTAAAGAAGAAAGACGGAAGTATGAGATTGTGTATAGATTATCGTGAGTTAAATAAGTTGATGATTAAGAACTGATATCCTTTACCAAGGATAGATGATCTGTTTGACGAATTAAAAGGAGCTAAGTATTTCTCCAAGATTAATTTGAGGTCAGGATACCATTAGTTAAAGATCAAACCAGAAGATATTCTGAAGATGGCATTTAGAACAAGATACAGACATTATGAGTTTTTAGTCATGACTTTTGGGGTAACGAATGCCCCTGCAGCTTTTATAGATCTAAATGAATTGAGTATTCAAGAAATACCTGGAAAAAATTATTGTGGTATTCATTGATGACATTTTGATATACTCCAATTCAGAGGAAGAGCACAAGCAACATTTATGAATAGCATTGGAAACCCTCAGACAAGAGAAGTTATACACAAAATTTTCAAAATGTGAATTTTGGTTGAAAGAAATTCAATTTTTAGGATATATAATTGGTTGAAGGAATCAGGGTAGACCCCCCAAAGATTGAAGCAGTTATGAGTTGGGAAAGACCAAGGACGCCTATGGAAGTGAGAAGTTTTCTAGGATTGGCAGGATAATATAGAAGATTCATAAAAGATTTCTCAAAGATTGCCACGCCATTGACTATGTTGACAAGGTAGAACCAGAATTTTGATTGGAATGCAGAATGTGAAGGAGGCTTTCAAGAGCTAAGCAGAAGTTAGCTACCGCTTCGGTGTTAGTACTACCAGACGATAAAGGAGAATTTGTGATATATAGTGATGCTTCACATAAAGGATTGGGTTGTGTGCTAATGCAACTCAATAAGATGATTGCATATGCATCAAGATAGCTTAGACCTCATGAACTGAAGTATTCGATGCACAATTTGGGGTTAGCAGCCATTGTATTCACGCTCAAGATATGGAAATACTATTTATATGAGAAAGACGCGAAATATACACGGACCATAAGAGCCTAAAGTATATTGAGGCAACGGAGATGTTTAGAACAGATAAAGGATTACGATTGCTCGATACACTATCAGTGTTTATTGGTTTCAACTAAACACTGATATATCAATGATCAATTTATCGGTATATATCAGTTTTGAAATAAGTAACAAATCTTGATTAGTGATTATTGCTACAAATGAAAATGTTACAGCTTACTTTTAAAACACAAAATTTGGTGAGGATTCTGCATCTTTGAAGTCATGTTGTGTAGTCTACTCATAACCATTGATGAGCAATTATATTGGTAGCTAAGAACTAGCAGTTGATATATATATATATATATATGACATATTTATAAATTTCTAGAAAACATATGTAGACTCCAAATGTTCATTTTGAAAATTAATGGTTAATGTTATCCATTGATAATGTTAGAGCAGACTTAATCAAACTCATAAATTTCTATCTGGCATTGGATATTGGATATGAATTTATTTGAACACTTGGCTACTGATCAACATGCAACATAATTTCATCCATTGATATAAATCATCTGAAATCATGACATGTCAAAGCTTTTACAGCAAACATCTAGACAATATGTTATGTTTATTAGACAAATAAACATATACTGATTTTGAAAATCCACAAGCATCAAACTGACTGAGGAATGGGTTTTCATCAAAAGTCATAGCATACAATCTCGCTTCTTAAAGAATATATCTAACAGAGATTAAAAAGAGTTTTGGCATACCTAGCTTGCTTACCAACTTTATGAAAGTGGAATCTGCTTGGTAGAGATATCTTCTTGTGTTGATGTGCTTGATTATTTACTCTTGAACTAAAAATCCAGTTATGCAAAAGCTCTGGTGTTGTCACAGTAGTATGGAATTTATTCCAAATGCTAGCCATAGTCAATAAAATGACTTTTTGTCTATAAGGCCTGTGAACATCATCATCCAGCTTCATTGTCTACATTCTCATTAGTAGTGACTGACACATATTTCAGCTTTATTGCAAATTCAAGAGTTTAGTTCTAATTCTAGATGAAGCCAGCTCCTTCTTTCACGTCATTATTTCAAACTCCATGGTCTGCATCTAGATAACCAATTAGATCAAACTCAGAGTCTCTAGGTTATCAATTTCTAAGAATTGATGTTCCTTTGAAATATCTGAATAGTTACTTTAAAGTTCTGAGTAAGAATATATTGGAGATAAACTAAGAAGTAGGCACAAAACTTGTGATAAATATAATCTGTGATCTGCTATGAGTTTTAAATATAAAGAGAACCAATTTGGATATTGCATCTTGAAATGTTAGCACAAGCATTCATTTCATATTAATCAAGAATTGGCATGGGTGATTTTGAAGATTTAATCAGATTATTCAAACATCTAAAGAAGAACATGCATAACCAGTATTTGATTTATAAGGTTTTCATCACTCTCTTCATTTTCCCGAGCATCAAGAAAATAAGTGAGTTCACTCATCAAGCTCATTTTATATTTAATTTTAACATTGATATTGATATACCTTTTTCAAGATTTATCAAAAGTAGAATCAAGGATTAATTATTCACACCAAAAAATACAATTATTCTAGAGAAATATGTATTTTTAAAAGAGGAAAAATTTGACTATTATACCTCTGAAGAAATATCCCTTAGGAAAATGCTGATAACAACACTCATACCATGCTCTAGGTAACTGTATTAATTCACACAATGCTTTCAGAAGCTAGTTCCCATCCTCTATATTTTTTGAATTATCCAGATCCTAGATTGAGGTACAGAAGCTTCTTCCTTAAGATCTTTAATTAGGAAAGCTCTCTATGTTTCACTTTGCTAGATTTGAAAATTGACATGAGCTGAGCAGACATGAAAGATCTTGATTGCTTCTATCTTGGTTATCAGTGAAAATATCATCGTCAATCATTACTTTCTGCAGATAGTCTTCAGCTAGATCGGACTGACTCCTTGAAACCATGCCATTTTCATCCTACTTGATTCTGAGTGCCCAATTGTTTTCTTTGACTATACTGTCTTTTTATTTAGGCACCAGCTCCTTGATTTGTTTATCTCAATTTGGTTTGACACTTGTTGATTAAATATAAACCAAGTTAATTCAGAAGAGCTTCTTTCACTCTCTTGGGTTCTTTTTGAATAGAAAATTGTTGTACAAGTATTAACTATGGTAATTGCTCTGGTTCCTTTCTTGATAGACGTGTATTTGAAATATGAGTTGAGAATATGACTCCTTGTTAAGGCAAGTTTAATGTTGTCAATGAATTTTTCAAGCTGCAAAGAGTGATGACATATCTTGAAACTCCCTTTGAGAGACTTTAGCCTTATCAACAGTTGATGTCACTCTAGATCTTCTATCAACTGACAGCTCATCGATGGCTAGCTCTCTTTGATCAATGGATATCACTTTGAGTTGATCAATAGTTGTTCCATTTTGCTGCTCAACTGCTATTCCTACATACTTTGGTATAGCAGTTGACATGATGAGTTCTCTGAAAATATTACACCCATCAACTTGCCAGTCATACCTTTCATCACTCATTTTGGCATCATCATCAATACTCTGATCTTTCAATTCGTGAGACTTCTTCTCATCAGATTCACTATGAATTAGTTCCACAAAGTTGTGCAAGACATGTCTATAAAATATAACAAGACTAAGTCAATTTGAAAGCCCTAAGATTTAGTTGGATGATAATCAACGTTGTATTTTGTATTATATTACTTGAGTTTGTTAAAATGGTTAGAAGATTAGACTGGAGTATTTTTCTGTAAATAGTTCAAGCCTACGGGAAGAAGATCAAATTAGATCATGCCTCAGAGAAATGATACAGAAGCTTGGAGTTGAATAAATATCTTTTATGAAAAATGTTCTAAGTTAAGATATCGACAAGTCACAGATCAAGCAATATAGAGAAGTCATTCGAGAACTCCAAAATGACTTATCGAGAAGTCCAAATGGCTTATAGAAAAGTCTCAGAGATATCGACAAGTCAAATGAAGATATGAAGATTGGAGATATCGACAAGTCATTTCTGCATGTAGAGAACTTAGAGACATCGACAAGTCAAAATGAAGATGTGAAGATTAGAGATATCGATAAGTTAAATTATCATTAGAGATCTTAGAGATATCGACAAGTCAAAATTTGTATAGATGTAACGTCTGTAAATATTATGATATTATAAAATCTGTGATGTGGCATTACGGTGCAGTATTGTGAGTACATAAGTTTCTAAATATGCTTTCCAGTGATTATGTGAATTAAGTAAATTTGAATATATTTTCTTTCGTGACGATTCGAATCTTCGTACAAATATTTGGATATGGAAATTATGTGCTTATACGATTATATAAATTGGTATAATGCTAGATTATATTTTTTTATAACTTTATTTGCATTAAAATCTAATTAAATTGTATTTTTATGTGGCTTGTTATAGAAGTATTATTATAAAGAAAATTCTTTTAAAAATTCTTTTTATTCACATTTCTTGAAAATACTCTTATAAATTTCTAAAATCTTAAAGTAATTTATGGTATAATTTTTGTGATTTATGGAAGTGTACTTTATTTATTAAAATTTATACTTTTAAGCATACTTTTAATTCTAGAAAAATGATTACTAAATTACTAATGTACCCTTGCATGTAAAATCCCTTTTAATAGAGACCAAGGATAGGACCGTCATTTCCAACCCCACTAACTCACTTTAACCAAGCAAAGTACTCATCTACCCTTGCATGCAAAATGTCTTAAGCTTGTAGGAAGGGCATAGAGGTCATTTCTCAATTACACTACCACTTTAACAAATCAAAAAACCAAAAAACACAAGCTACTCTCTCATTTTTTTTGCACACCCACTTCACTCCCTCCCCTCCCCTTTCTCTCCCTCTCGGCCGAAGCCACCCCTCCCCCTCTTCTTTCATTTCTTTATTTTTTTATTTTCTCAAACACTTTAATCAAGGAGCTAATTCACTCATATTATCACATTTATACTTGAAAATTTTGGCTCATAAAAGGTATGTTTTATTATGTGTTGATGTGTTCTTGTAGCCAAGATTTAGGCCTTGAATTCTAATGGATTTAAGGACTAAAATCATAAGGGCTTAAAGATATGGAGTTGATATGATCTTGGAGAAGTATTATTACTTCAACTTTCTAAGTCATAATCTTGTTCATAGCATTTGGCAATGATTTATTAAAAGAGCCGAATGTATATGGATTGTTCTTTAGAAATTCCTATGAAAATGACTTTGCATATTACTTATAAACCGTTTTTGCTTCTAAAAATGATGAATTATAATGTTTAAACTCTTGAATGCTATGTATTTCTTCAAGTATATTAAGTTTTAAGACTTGCATGTTAGTTATAGCCCTTGCATGTTGAAATTTACCCTTGCATGTTGATTTATAAGTGATTTTAGACTAGGAAACCATACTTGTTTGTTTTGAGCCCTGATACTTGATTTTTATGAGGTGCATGCCACAAATTATGTGTTAAAATGATATTTTAATTATGTATTGATTAAAAGAAATTAAAATCAGTAGGTGTCATGATGTTTTCATGCATGTGTAATTCGAATTTTTGCTTAAAAATGACTAAGTGATGGCTTGTCTTGTGAGGTGTTACTTTGCTTGTTCTTATAATTGATTACATGCTAAATAAAATTGTAAATCAACCTTGTGCACTATAGGTCAGTAGGTGTTAGCATGATATTAGGTTTGGTTTATTGGTTTGTTCGTTGGTTTTGATGGTTAAGAAGGGAGTTAAGGTGGAAGGGATGCATTAGTCCTATTTGGACAGATTTTAGCACTAGAAGTTTAGGTCATTTTAGGTATGTATTTGTGGGGCCTTGTTAGGCCCAAGTTCAGTGGAGTTAGGACTTTATGTACTTGAGTCCAGAAGCTTTAGATTGGGTAAAATCATGTATTTAGTTAGGTGCACAAGCACAAAACCGATAGGAACTCAAAACAGGGTAGATTTGTTACAAGTCCATATTTGACCACTTATAACCATGTTTTAGGATAGGAATTCATTGGGACTTGGTTTATAATAGTATAAAGAAGTCCTAGGAAGCTTAACAAGTCATTAAAATCAGTAATTGAACAATTTAAGTGAGTTTTAAGTTGGTCAAAGTAAGGCAGTTTGGAAATCAGGGAAGGCAGATTTATGTCAACTTCCACTTGAGGCCTAGGGAGGCCCAAGTAAGGTTTTTGAGTCATTCCAACTTTAAGAGTTAGTTTAGAGTCTTAGGAACCTCATAGAGTTAGTTTGGACTGAAGGCCCAAGGTGGAGATACCCCATTTCCACCAAAACACCCGAGAGTCACCAAAAAAGTTGCATTAGGAAGCCTAAGAGGAATGCATTGTGTTTAAGTGCTTTATGAGTGAGGCCTTGATTTCAAGTCAAGTTTGGGTGTTACATTATGTCATAAGAGTCTGTAGAAACCACAATTAAGTAAAGGCCCAAGGTAGAAAATTATATTTGTGACGAGGCACACAAGTGGTGCCGAGGCATGCATCCGGGAAGAGTTTAGAGTATGCATTAGTTTTGTGAGTCTTGTGAGAAGAGGCACAAATGTGCCTTAATGAATTTAGATTTTGTTGAGGTTTGTAAAGGAGGATTAAGAGTAATAGTCTTGTTAATTATTTGTTAAAAAGGATAATTGCTTGAGTGATTAGGATCTAAGTGTACTATTGTCATGCCTTTTTTTGCTATGTGTTATGTGAAGCATATATTACTTGAAATTAAGTGTGTTAAGTATATTTATATATATATGTGTGTATGTATGTGTATACAGTATACGCGAAAGGGTATTTAGCAGGAGTTGTGACGATGATACTATTTATTATAGGTTCAAGTAGGAGGCCAGGAAAGAAGCCCATAGACAATTCCATTTAAGTACTCAGTAAGCGTAGTTCAGGCAAGTGAACTCTCAACATATCTTTATAATTTTGTTTCTTATGATTGAACACCCTGTGAGTGTATGACTATCATTTAATAACATTGACTGGTTCCTGACATTACTCAATAATTGGATCTTGAACTTATTTAATCGCGTCCATACTTGAATCGACCTCTTTTTCCTCACATATTACCTCGTATCTCTGCGAATACCCCCTATAAATAGTTCTTTAATATATATCCAGTGAAACCTAAAACCCTCATACATTAGATTTATTTCCTTTGGAAACCCAAACACTAATATAATCCTCTCATTTGAACTTTGTCATTACCAACCCCTTATTATATTATCCTTGATCAAGCACCCCTTTTAAATTGAAATGAGTTATTAAAAAGGAATTAAATGATATGATAAAACTGAGGCTCCAGGCACTGTTAAAGTTTTAAAACCTCAGTAGCAGGGAACCTGATGGTTTTATATAGCCAATGTGTGCCGATGATCCTCAATGGTTGTGAATCACTGGTTATGTGGTTCGGAGCTTTGATGTGGTCTGATCACCCCTCATTGCTCATAGCTCAGTGTGATTTCAATTTCATTCACTTGTTAAAATCTTTAACTTTACTTGAAAAATTTATATTTTTGATTTACCTTTTGTTACTATTTTATTGAGCACATGATGAACTGTTGTACCCTATTATTCACTTGCTAAGCGTTTCAAGCAGACCGCGCGTAAGAATTATGGTGGTTCAGGGTATGCCTACCGTTAGATGTTGGAGCAGGTAGGGAACTGGTTGTCCCTAATGTTTAGAGAACTTTTGGGAATTTAAAATTGGTAGATGTATTTGACATTGGATATTAGACTTTTTTATTATTAGTTGTTTAGATGTTTTTCAAACTCTTACCTGTGGATTCGGGGACTTAGATTTATGGTTCTATAATATTAATTAACTAGTTGTAGTCCTTTACTGTTTTGTTTATCTCTATTACTATTATTGCTAGTTAGTATTAGTGGGTCCATCACAGTTTTGGTATCAGAGCCACAGGTTTGAGTCACTGAACAACATAGGATAAATGAATATAAGATAGGAATTTAGAGAATAGGATGAACTTAGATCATTTGGGTTTTTGGGGCGTTAGAATCTATAGGTTTTCCGACCCTTTTATTTACAACTGCACAAGTATATATAACTGATTTTCAGGCATCATCCTTATCAACTCCCGGATTCCCTTCTACTATGCCATTCTCCCTGTACGAGCAGATAGTAATTATGGTTGATTGACTGGAAGGCGAGAACGTGAAACTTCGGCATAGGGTGGATCAGTTGTACCGCGAGAACTTTGATGACGAGCTCAACCGACCCCGACGGATAGCCAGAATTGAGGAGATCATCCAGATGGCTGAGGACCGATTGGCATTGATGATTCCACACTGTGAGAGAGAGAGAGTCAGATTGCTCTTACCGCCATTGTTGACGAGCTCCGCCGAGTGATTAGCCGTCTCCGTGCCCCTGTTCCCCCATCACCATCCCCTTAAACTATCATATAATCTACCTATCCCCAGCATTGTTGTTGATTAGTACCTTGATTTCCATTTGTACCTTGTACCCAGATTGTTTCAGGAAGACTTTATTTGCATTTTATTTCCTGTTTGTACTTTATTTCGCACCTTTCATTCGAACTACTGTTAAATTCGCACTTTGATTATCTCTATGATATTACCATCTCATTACCATGTTATATACTTGTTTAGATAAAAATTGTTGATTAAATTCTGTTGACCTCTTTAAAAACTTGATCATGTCTAATCCTTTCCTAAGATATCTTTTGAATAAAATCTCAGTGCTTAATATTTACCCTTGCTATAACTTGTCTATGTAAATATTGAACTGTGAATAAACCTTTCTTGTCTACATTCAGAATCATGCCTCCTCGTAGAGCCCGTAACACTAATACCAGGGATCATGAAGATCCACCACCCAACTTGGCTCAACTTATGCAAATACTTCACCAACAATATGTTACCCTTGCTCAACAATAACAACTTCTTCAGCAATAACTTCAACAACCACCTCTACCACCACCAACCCCTACAACTTTCAAATCGTTCCAAGCTGTGAAACCACCAGAGTTTTGTGGAACTCAAGACCTTGTAGAAGCTCAATCTTGGCTTAAAGAGATGGAGAAAGCTTTCACGCTAGCTGTTTTTAGGGAAGAAATAAAGGTCGATTATGCGTCTTATTTTCTGAAAGGCAAAGCGAACTATTGGTGGGAGTCAGCCCATGATCTATAAGAAGAAGAAGTTATTTCTTGGGATAGATTCAAGAAGATTTTCCTAGATAAGTATTTCCCGAGGTATATGCAGACTCAAATGGAATTGAAGTTCTTTGAATTGAAGCAAGAAGGAATGACTGTGGGAGAGTACGAGAAGAAATTCACTGAATTGGCTAGGTTTGTTGGAGATTACGTGGACACAGATGAGAAGAAAACGAAAAGATTTCAATAAGGATTGAAGCCTTGGCTATGAAGCAGAGTGGCTGCTTTTGAATTGGCCACATATGCTGAAGTGGTCCAAAAGGCAATAGTTATCGAAGCAGAAAGTGACCAAAATTCGAAGGAGAAAGAGAGTAAGAAAAGAAAGTTTGGAAGTAGTGGAGAAGGATCGGCTCAAGGAAGCTAAAGTGGAAAGAATTTCAAGAAGTTTGGATTCCAGAACCAAGGAGGATCCCGAAGCTTTAAGAAAGGTGATAGTAAGAGTCAGAGGAATAGGATTCAAGGGCAGAGATTCCAGTAAGCAACAAATCCGGAGTGTAAATTCTGTAACAAGAGACACACGGGCAACTGTAATAAGGCTGACATCGTCTGTTATAAGTGTAATACGAAAGGTCATTACGCGAATGAGTGCCGGAACCCAAAGTCTTCTGTTATATGATTTAAATGTGGAAAGACTGGTTACATGTCGAGGGATTGCAAGACCCCCAGAAACAACAAGTTGATGTAATTGATGGCCGCTCCTTTCAATCAAGCAATGACATTATCTGTTCCAATTCTTCAACTTCCTTCAAATCAACCTTCTGAATCTGCAACTCCAGTGTTTCCTCCCTCCTATCCTGCTCAGGCCCGGACATTCAACATGAACATCAAGGATGATGTTTAGAGTTCTGAAGTTGTGGCTGGTACGTTTTCTGTCAACAACATCAATGCTAAAGTGCTATTTGATTCCTGAGCTACTAGATCGTTTATATATGAATCTTTTATTGTAAATTTGAATTGTGAAATTGAACTGTTAGTCGAACCCTTATCTATCATTTTGGCTAATCAAGAACGAGTATATGTTAAAGATGTTTGCTCTCAGTGTAAAGTAGAGATTTCAGGCTATAGTTTCCCTGCTTCCCTCATACCTTTCCAATTAGGAAAATTTGACATTATATTAGGAATGGATTGGTTAGCAGAGCATGGTTCTCAGATAGATTGTAAGAAGATGAAAGTGATTCTTAATTCCCCTCAAGGAATAGAGTTTAAAGGGTAGAAGCAAGTTAAGACGTTTTTGACAATAATTCAAGCTAAAAGACTGTTAAGACAAGGGTGTGAAGGGTATTTGGCTCACATAATTGATAGATCTAAGGAGACGCCGAATATAGGAAGTATTCCGATAGTTAACGAATTTCCCGATGTATTTCCTGATGAACTTCCTGGATTGCCGCTGACCGTCAAATCGAATTTTCTATCGACTTAGAGCCCGGCGTGGAACCGGTATCGAAGGCACCTTATCGTATGGCACCAACAGAATTGAAGGAATTGGCCAAGAAACTACAAGAATTATTAGATAAAGGAGTTATAAGGCCGAGTGTATCTCCATGGGGTGCTCTACTTTTGTTTGTGAAAAAGAAGGACGGAAGTATAAGATTGTGCAATGACTATAGAGAGTTGAACAAATTGACCATCAAGAATAGGTACCCGTTACCTCGTATTGATGACTTGTTTGACCAACTTAAAGGAGCGACTTATTTCTCAAAGATTGACTTGTGATCGGGATATCATTAGCTGAAGATTAAGCCGGAAGACACACCAAAGACTGCTTTCAGAACCAGATACGGACATTACGAATTTCTAATTATGGCAGTCGGATTGACAAATACGCCAGCCGCCTTTATGGATTTGATGAATCAAGTATTCAAGGAGTACTTGGATAAGTTTGTAATTGTGTTTATCGACGACATTTTAATATACTCAAAGACCGAGGAAGAACATGCTGAACATCTGAGAATAGCTTTGGAGACTTTAAGAAAGGAGAAGTTATATGCAAAATTTTCGAAGTAGGAATTTTGGTTGCGAGAAGTTCAGTTTCTAGGACACATTAACAGTAGGGAAGGGATTCGAGTTGATCCAGGAAAGATAGAATCTGTAATGAACTAGGAGAGGCTGAAGACCCCAACTGAAGTTAGAAGTTTCATGGGATTGGCCGGATACTATCGAGGATTTGTGAAGGATTTTTCTAAGATTGCGGTACCATTGACAAAATTGACCCGAAAGAATTAAAAGTTTGAATGGAAGGAGAAATGTGAAAGGAGTTTTCAAGAATTAAAGCAAAAGTTGGTTACTGATCCAGTTTTAGCTCTACCAGATGATAAAGGAGATTTTGTGATATTCTGTGATGCATCACACAAAGGATTGGGTTGTGTTTTAATGCAACACGGGAAGGTGATAGCCTACGCGTCAAGACAACTTAAGCCTCATGAACAAAGGTACCCAACTCACGACTTGGAACTGGCTGCAATTGTATTTGCCTTAAAGCTGTGGAGACATTATCTATATGGAGAGAAATGTGAGATATATACGGATCACAAGAGCCTGAAGTACATTTTCACTCAGAAGGAATTAAACTTGAGGCAACGAAGATGGTTGGAGTTGACTAAGGACTACGATTGCACAATCAATTATCATCCCAGAAAAGCGAACGTAGTAGCGGATGCTTTGAGTCGCAAGGAGAGACTGAATATGCTGACCATGGACGAAGAGTTATAAAAGGAATTTGAGAAGATGGAAATTGAGATTCGAGCTCCAAGTGCACCTAAAAAATGATTTGTACGTTGACTTTTCAAACAGAATTATTAGGAAAGATCAAGAAGTGTCAAGAAGAAGTGATGAATCAAAGGATGAATGAGTTGACGGGAGAAGAGATTTGTACTAAAAAAGACAACCAAGGAATTCTAAGATTCTCATTAAGAATTTGGATACCGAATGTGGAAGAATTGAAGAACGAGATTTTGAAGGATGCTCACAACTCAGAATTTCCTATTCACCCGGGAAGCACAAAAATGTACCAAGATTTGAAATAGAACTTTTGGTGGCTGGATATGAAGAAGGAGATTGCTCAATGGATTAGTAGATGCTACACTTGTCAAAGGGTAAAAGCCGAATATCAGAAACCGAGTGGACTAATTCAGCCCTTAGAAATACCTGAATGGAAGTGGGAGCACATTGCAATGGACTTTATAGTTGGATTACTAAAGACAAAATCTAATCATGACGCTATTTGGGTAATAATCGATCGATTGACTAAGTCAGCTCATTTTCTACCGATTAACGAGAGATTCTCAATGGACAAGTTGATTCATATGTATCTTAAGGAAATTGTTACTCGCCATGGAGTTCCAGTATCTATCGTGTCGGATAGAGACCCTCGTTTCAACTCTAGATTTTGGAAGCAATTCCAAGAACATTTGGGAACTCGACTCAGGATAAGCACTGCCTATCACCCACAGACAGATGGACAGAGTGAGCGTACGATCCATACCATAGAAGACATGTTGAGATCTTGTGCCTTAGACTTTAAAGGAAATTGGGACGATCACCTACCTTTAGTAGAGTTTTCGTATAACAATAGCTTTCATGCCAGTACTGGAATGCCCCCGTACGAAGCTCTTTATGGAAGGAAGTGTAGATCACCCATATGTTGGGATGAAGTCGGAGAGCGAAAGGAATTGGCCCCGAACTGATTCAGCAAACGAAAGAAGCGGTGAATTTGATTCGAAATCGATTGATCGCAGCTCAGGATAGACAACGAAAGTATGCTGATCCGCGCAGAAGGAATGTAGAGTATGAAATAGGAGAAACTGTTCTATTAAAAGTATCACCCTGGAAAGGGATAACTAGATTTGGAAAGAAAGGAAAGTTGAGTCCAAGATTTGTCGGATCTTTAGAGATTTTGGGTAAAGTTGGAAAAGTGGCATACGAGTTGGCCTTACCGCCTCAAATGCAGCACATCCACAACGTTTTTCACGTATCATTGCTTAAGAAGTTCAACCCTGATACCAAATGTATCATAGAGAATGAACCAGTGGAGATTGAGCCAGATTTATCTTATATCGAGCAACCTTTAGCATTCTAGATAGAAAGGATAAAGTGTTAAGAAATAAGATAGTTCCTTTAGTTAAAGTTTTGGGGAGGAATCCCAAAGTTGAAGAATCAACATGGGAATTAGAAAGTGATATGATAGATAAGTATCCTCATCTGTTTGCTTAGATTCTGGGGACAAAATCCTTAAAGGGGGGAAGGTTGTAACGTCTGTAAATATTATGATATTACAAAATCTGTGATGTGGCATTACTGTGCAGTATTATGAGTACATAAGTTTCTAAAAATTGCTTTCCAGTGATTATGTGAATTAAGTAAATACGAATATATTTTCTTTCGTGACGATTTGAATCTTCGTACAAATATTTGGATATGGAAATTATGTGCTTATACAATTAGATAAATTGGTATAATGCTAGATTATATTTTTTTTACAACTTTATTTGCATTAAAATCTAATTAAATTGTATTTTTATGTGGCTTGTTATAGAAGTATTATTATAAAGAAAATTCTTTTAAAAATTATTTTTATTCAAATTTCTTGAAAATACTCTTATAAAATTTCTAAAATTTTAAAGTAATTTATGGTATAATTTTTGTGATTTATGGAAGTGTACTTTATTTATTAAAATTTATTCTTTTTAAGCATACTTTTAATTCTAGAAAAATGATTTCTAGATTACTAATGTACCCTTGCATGCAAAATCCCTTATAATAGAGACCAAGGATAGGACCGTCATTTCCAACCCCACTAACTCACTTTAACCAAGCAAAGTACTCATCTACCCTTGCATGAAAAATGTCTTAAGCTAGTAGGAAGGGCATAGAGGTCATTTCTCAATTCCACTACCACTTTAACAAATCAAAAACCAAAAAACACAAGCTACTCTCTCATTTTTTTTGCACACCCAATTCACTCCCTCCCCTCCCCTTTCTCTCCCTCTCGGCCGAAGCCACCCCCTCCCCCTCTTCTTTCTTTTTTTTTTATTTTCTCAAACACTTTGATCAAGGAGCTAATTCACTCATATTCCCACATTTATACTTGAAAAGTTTGGCTCATAAAAGGTATGTTTTATTATGTGTTGATGTGTTCTTGTAGCCAAGATTTAGGCCTTGAATTCTAATGGATTTAAGGACTAAAATCATAAGGGCTTAAAGATATGGACTTGATATGATCTTGGAGAAGTATTATTACTTTAACTTTCTAAGTCATAATCTTGTTCATAGTATTTGGCAATGATTTATTAAAAGAGTCGAATGTATATGGATAGTTCTTTAGAAATTTCTATGAAAATGACTTTGCATGTTACTTATAAACCGTTTTTGTTTCTAAAAATGATGAATTATAATGTTTAAACTCTTGAATGCTATGTATTTCTTCAAGATATTAAGTTTTAAGACTTGCATGTTAGTTACAACCCTTGCATGTTGAAATTTACCATCGCATGTTGATTTACAAGTGATTTTAGACTAGGAAACCATACTTGTTTGTTTTGAGCCTTAATTCTTGATTTTTATGAGGTGCATGCCACGAATTATGTGTTAAAATGATAGTTTAATTATGTCTTGATTAAAAGAGATTAAAATCAGTAGGTGTCATGATGTTTTCATGCATGTGTAATTCGAATTTTTGCTTAAAAATGACTAAGTGATGGCTTGTCTTGTGAGGTGTTACTTTGCTTGTCCTTATAATTGATTGCATGCTAAATAAAATTGTAAATCAACCTTGTACACTATAGGTCAGTAGGTGTTAGAATTATATTAGGTTTGGTTTATTGATTTGTTCGTTGGTTTTGATGGTTAAGAAGGGAGTTAAGGTGGAAGGGATGCATTAGTCCTATTTTGACAGATTTTAGCACTAGAAGTTTAGGTCATTTTAGGTATGCATTTGTGAGGCCTTGTTAGGCCCAAGTTCAGTGGAGTTAGGACTTGATGTACTTGAGTCCAGAAGCTTTAGATTGGGTAAAATCATGCATTTAGTTGGGTGCATAAGCACAAAACCGAGAGGAACTCAAAACAGGGCAGATTTGGTACAAGTCCATATTTGACCAATTATAACCATGTTTTAGGATAGGAATTCATTGGGACTTGGTTTATAATAGTATAAAGAAGTCCTAGGAAACTTAACAAGTCATTAAAATCAGTAATTGAACAATTTAAGTGAGTTTTAAGTTGGTAAAAGTAAGGCAGTTTGGAAATCAGGGAAGGCAGATTTATGTCAACTTCCACTTGAGGCCTAGGGAGGCCCAAGTAAGGTTTTTGAGTCATTCAAACTTTAAGGGTTAGTTTAGAGTCTTAGGAACCTCAAAGAGTTAGTTTGGACTGAAGGGTCAAGGTGGAGATACCCCATTTCCACCAAAACACCCGAGAGTCACCATAAGAGTTGCATTAGGAAGCCTAAGAGGAATGCATTATGTTTAAGTGCTTTATGAGTGAGGCCTGAAGAGTTTTTAGCACATAAACACAACGAAAACGTAAATTTAAATCTTAAAAAAAAAACCGAAACCCTCCGCAGGATCCATGCGAAAAATAATATTTAATTCGTAGTTTAGTATGTTTACCTTAAGAAGCTTTACGTTAATGAAAAGATGGAGGTCTTTAATAGCGATCCAAGAACGATGAACGAAAATCCCTAGCAGCTGCTCCTCAAGTGTGAAGAACTCCACCGGTATCCACCAAGAGTACAATGTGATGGAGGAGGAAGAGGTTGAGAGAATTAGTTGTCTCCCTCTTGTTCTACTTTAGAATTAGGGTTAATTATTTTGGTTCAGGAAAATAGGGTTTATAATAGTATATTTATAGGCAAAATTTTCAGCTGAAATTTTTTCATAAAATATTATTATTAACCCTTTAATTGATTATTCTTATTAACCAATTAACTAATCATTAAAACACCTTTTAATCATTAATCCCTTTTCTAAACACTTTAGAAAAATAATTCTCTCACTTGATTTAATTTCCAAAATTAAATTCTTAATTAATAATATTAAGAATTAATTAAATCTCATTTAATCAATTATTAAATCTACTAATTAATTATTTATTTCACAAATAAATAATTACCAGCCATTATTAATTAATTCCTCCACCATTAAATCATTCTCTTTTATGGTGTGACCCTGTAGGTTCAATATTAAGCCGGTAGTAGAAATAAATAATAATAAAACTCTTTTATCATTATTTATATAAATTCTCTAATTCATTAAATATGATTAATTAATAAATTAATCATATTTATTCTACATCGTGAGTGATATTTCTCAGCATATTGCGACTATCCGGATAATACGAATTCACTGCTTAGAATACCAAGAACCTATTCAATGAGTAGTTACTGTACAATCAATTCCTTCTACCCTGCAATGTCACGATTAAATACAAGGCATGGAACTTGTGTCAAGCCTATCTTATTTAATCATTTGCTTTCCCATTCACTATGCTTAGTTCTATTTAATGTAAATTAGAAACTTCTTTCTAATTTCATTCACTCTGGCCAGAGATTCCTGAACTAGCATAAGTGGATCAGCATTGAACATTCTCTTCCTTCACTGGAAGGGGTAGATCCTTTATTGATCATACACTATCTTCGTGTACAATTCTTATACCCAGTAGAGCCCTTATAATTGTCCCTGGAGACTAAGAACTAAACCAAAGCATAGTTCAATGTACACAAGATGACTATGATGACCTCAAGTCTAAGGATACTTGTACAACTATCACTATGTGAACATCTGCTGACACGTGAGTGAACTCCATCAGTTGTTCATCTGTGTGAGTCATGTTCAGTGAACTTATTCTATAATAAGCACCTACATACTAGCTATAGTGTCACCACACAAATGTCTATGAGAACAGACATCCTTCATAATGAAGCAAGCATAGTATGTACCGATCTTTACGGATTATTAATTACCAGTTAGTAATCCTACGACCAGGAAATATTTAAGTTTTGAGTTATCATCTTTTAGGTCTCATTATTATGATCTCATCATAATCCATAAAAAGCTTTACTCTAAACTATGGTATATCTTATTTAAACACTTAAATAGATAAAGCCCGCAATAAAACCAAAACAAGTCTTTTATTAATATCAATGAAATCAAAACAGATTACATAAAAGTTATTCCTAAATCATCATACATGATTGGACTTAGGACACATCTCTTTCAAGGCCTTGATGTCAAGTCAAGTTTGGGAGTTGCATTATGTCATAAGAGTATGTAGAAACCACAATTAAGTAAAGGCCCAAGGTAGAAAATTATATTTATGTCGAGGCACACAAGTGGTGTCGAGGCATGCATCCGGGAAGAGTTTAGAGTATGCATTAGTTTTGTGAGTCTTGTGAGGTGAGGCACAAGTGTGCCTTACTGAATTTAGATTTTGTTGAGGTCTGTAAAGGAGGATTAAGGGTAATAGTCATGTTAATTATTTGCTAAAAAGGATAATTGCTTGAGTGATTAGGATCTAAGTGTACTATTGCCATGCCTTTTCTTGCTATGTGTTATGTAAATCATATATTACTTGAAATTAAGTGTGTTAAGTATATTTATATATATATGTGTGTGTGTATGTGTATATAGTATACGCGAAAGGGTAGTTAGCAGGAGTTGTAATGAGGATACTATTTATAGGTTCAAGTAGGAGGCCAGGAAAGAAGCCCATAGACGATTCCATTCAAGTGAACTCTACTTGAATTGACCCCTTTTTCCTCACATATTACCTCGTATCTCTGCGAATACCCCCTATAAATAGTTCCTTAATATATATCCAGTGAAACCTAAAACCCTCATACATTATATTCATTTCCTTTGGAAACCCAAACACTAATATCATCCTCTCATTTAAACTTTGTCATTACCAACCCCTTGTTATATTATCCTTGATCAAGAACCCCTTTTAAATTGAAATGAGTTATTAAAAAGGAATTGAATGATATGATAAGACTGAGGTGCCAGTCACTGTTAAAGCTTTAAAACCTCAGTAGCAGGGAGCCTGATGGTTTTATATGGCCAATGTGTGCCAAGGATCCTCAATGGTTGTGAATCACTGGTTATGTGGTTCGAAGCTTTGATGTGGGCTAATCACCCCTCCTTGCTCATAGCGCTGTGTGATTTTAATTCCATTCACTTGTTAAAATCATGAACTTTACTTGAAAAATTTATATTATTGATTTACCTTATGTTACTGTTTTATTGAGTACACGATGAACTGTTGTACCCTATTATTCACTTGCTGAGCGTTTTGCTCATTAATATTATTATAGATAAAGCCCACAATAAAACCAAAATAAGTCTTTTATTAATATCAATGAAATCAAAAAAGATTACATAAAAGTTATTCCTAAGTCATCATACATGATTGGACTTAGGACACATCTCTTTCAATCTCCCACTTGTACTAAAGCCAATCACTCTAGTATCTAATACTCATCTTGTCTTTATGACGATCAAAGTGACTTTGAGAAAGTGGTTAAAGGGTCTGCTATGTTGTTATGTATGTCAACTTTCTTGACGTTGACTTCTCCTCTTTCAATAATCTCCCTAATCAGATGAAAGCATCGCAAAACATTTCTTATAAGAAATGTTCCCGCGCTCCCACTAACCTTTTTGTAGACACATGGTTCATCTATGTTTTTTTGATAAAACCAAACTCTTTGATTGTCTCATCAAAACGGATGTTCCATCTACAAGAAGCTTGCTTTAAACCATATATGGTTCACAGCAGCTTACACACTAGGTGTTCATTTCCCTTGGAAAGAAAACCCTCTGGCTGTGTTATATACACTTCCTCTTCAAGTTTCCCATTGAGGAAGGCCATTTTCACGTCCATTTGCCAGATCTCAGAGTCGTAGTAAGCAGCAATTGCAAGCAAAATCCGAATTGATTTTAACAGGGCTACAGGAAAAAAGGTTTCATCAAAGTCAATCCCTTGCCTTTGTCTGAATCCTTTTGCCACGAGCCTGGCCTTATAGGTCTCCACATGCCCATCTGCTCCAATCTTTCTTTTGTATACCCACTTGCACCCAATAGGCTTAACACCTTCAAGCGCCTCAACCAGAGTCCATACTTGGTTGGTATACATAGATTTCATTTCGGATTTTATGGTACTATGCCATTTCTCTGAGTCAACACTACTCATAGCCTCATTATAGGTCACAGGGTCGTCATCATCAATGATTGAAAACTCATTGTCATTCTTAATGACAAGGCCATAATACCTCTCAGGTTGGCGAGACACTCTCCCTGATCTACGAATGGGCTGTTCCACAGAAGGTTGTTCAGTCTGAACAGGTGTTTCAACTTGATCCGTAGTAGTTTGTGCTTCTTGAACTTCATCAAGTTCAATTTTGCTCCCACTATTTCCTTCAAGGATAAACTGCTTTTCCAAGAAGGTAGCATGTCTGGAGATAAAGATCCGATGATCGGTGTAAAAGTAATACCCTAAAGTCTCTTTAGGATATCCCACAAAATTACATTTTACAGATCGAGATTCCAGCTTATCTGGGTCAACTTTCTTGACATAAGCTGGACATCCCCAAATCTTAACGTGTTTAAGACTCGGTTTCCTTTCTTTCCATATCTCATATGGTGTTTGAGGAACAGATTTGGAAGGCACCTTATTCAGTAAATATGTTTAGGTTTCCAATGCATAACCCCATAGGAATACTGGAAGATTCGCATAGCTCATCATGGACCGAACCATGTCTAACAAAGTTTGATTTCTCCTTTCAGATACCCCATTTAACTGTGGAGTATATGGAGGAGTCCACTGGGAGACTATACCATTTTCTTTGAGATAATCTAGAAACTCTCCATTCAAGTATTCACCACCTCGATCTGATTGAAGAGTTATAATATTGTGTTTGGTTTGTTTCTCCACTTCATGTTTATATTCTTTGAACTTTTCAAAGGCTTCAGACTTGTGTTTCATCAAATACATATATCCGAATCTAGATCTATCATCTATGAAAGTAATGAAGTACGAAAATCCACCCATGGCTTGCGTAGACATTGGTCCACATACATCTATGTGTACCAATTATAGCAAATCTGCAGCCCTCTCTCCATGTCCACTAAATGGAGATTTGGTCATTTTACCAAATAGACAAGACTTGCATGTAGGATATGATTCAAAATCAAAGGGGCCAAGTAACCCTTCCTTATGCAATGTCCGCAGTCTATTTTCACTAATATGACCTAGCCTACAGTGCCATAAATAGGTCAGATTTTCATCATCTCATTTTCTTTTATTAGTTTGTTCAATCTGAAGTAAATCATGCTCTACGTCACATACATACAAACCATTATTTAAAATGCCACGTCGAAAAAGAACATTATCTCTAAGGATATAACATTCATTATTCTTAATAATAAATGAAACACCATCCACATCCAACATAGGAATAGAAATAATATTCCTCACAATAGAGGGAACGTAATAACAATGATTCAAAATAATAGTCTTGCCCGTAGGCATATGTAAACTAAATGATCCTACATATATGGCGGCAACCCTTGCTCCATTGCCCATACGTAGAATCACCTCATCTTCTTCAAGAGTCCTACTTCTCCTTAGTTCCTGCAACGAATTGCAAATATGAGAACCACAGGCGGTATCTAATACCCAAGTAGAAATTTGACTTAGTGACATATTAACTTTGATCATGAACATACCTGAATCAGAAGCGGTAGTCTCACTACCCTTCTTCTTCTTCAATTCTGCAAGGTAAGCCTTGCAGTTCCTCTTCCAGTGCCCCACCTTGTTACAGTAAAAGCAAACAGCTTTGCTCTTGGGGTCTTCAGCTTTTTGTGGAACCAGCTTTTTCTCACCTACTTTCTTCTTCTTGGAAGGGTTCTTCTTCCTTTTCTTAGGATTGGAACCTTCACCAATTAAAAGAACAGAACTCTTCTTAGGGGGGAAATTCGATTCCGCAGTCTTCAACATATTATGGAGTTTAGGCAAGCTGACATCCAGCTTATTCATGTGAAAGTTCACAACAAACTGCGAGAACGAACTCAGAAGTGATTGCAAGACCAAGACTTGGCTCAGCTCCCCATCCATGGAAAAACCAAGTTGTCCAAGACATTCAATCAAATTGATCATCCTAAGTACATGGTCATTCACAGATGATCCCTGAGACATCCTACAACCGAACAGCTCCTTCGATATCTCATATCGAGCTGTTCTCCCTACCACATCATACAACTCTTGTAGATGCATAAGGATAGTGTGAGCATCCATATGCTCATGTTGCTTCTGTAGCTCAATGTTCATGGAAGCTAGCATGATGCATTGAGCAACATTTGCATCATCTATCCACTTATGATACATAACATGTTCATCATTATGTGCATCACTAGCAGGTTCAGTAGGCTTAGGTGAGTCAAGCACATATTACAGCTTCTCAACCCTGAGAACAATTCTCAAGTTTCGAAGCCAGTCAGCAAAATTAGGACCAGTCAACTTGTGAGCATCTAGTATACTCCGGAGTGATAGTGCAGAAGACATAATGAATATAGTAAATATGTAAATGATGAACACATAACAACACTTAGCAAATATTCAATTTCATTTCAAAACACTATATGAATCGGGTCTTTATTCATAAGTGGCTCCCACTAGTTTATCTAATTTATACAACCCCTAAGTGAAAATTAAGCATTCATAATGCTAGTGGGAATAGGGATCCTACATTCCATCACACAACCTCGGCTGTAGCACGAAACGTCATGTGATGTTCAATAGGCAGACAACTCTTGTCAATTACATCTTATGTTATTCCCTAATAAAACTTTAGCCTGTTGAATAATTGAGTCACGGCTGTAGCACGACAAACTCAATATTCTAAGTCAAGTCTAAACATTTCGTACAATTGAATCAGTCTCCAACGGCCCACGGCTGTAGCTCGTAACGACCTTTAGATTCTAATTCAATATACACATCTCTATGTTATAGACAAGTATTTCTTATTTCGAAATCAAAGCCCTCGGCTATAGCATGAAAGGACAATGATTTAAAAATAAGAACTATTTTCTACCATGTTGGAAGGCTTTGACCGACACAAGCCCGTTGTGTCATTGGCCAATTACTACTTGATATTATTTAATTTTAGAGGGATTATATTATGTTACAATCATAATCATATTATAAAGAGATTCTTCCTTTTAAATTAAATATTTCAAATCAATAATCGATAATCAGATGATTCCCAGATCGGGGGAGCATTGTCAAGAGGCGTCACTTAATACCCCTTTCTTACAGATAGAAATCTGCTTTTGACAGAATCATCCTTTCTCTCAATATTGAAAATTCATATTTAATTACGTGTTTCATAAACACAAGAATCTAATGATTATATTCATAATATTATTGTTAAGGCAAGAAACGATTACTATTCTAGATTTTCTAGAGCACGCCTTATATTGATTTAAGTTCACCTAAATCTATCATCGCATGGTAAACATAGGCATATATCTCATATATAAAATTAAATAAACAATTAAATGTAAAGTGCAATAAAGTAAATGTGTTTGGTTATGGCCCCATCCTATGTGATCTTTATCAAGCTCATGATAAAGATCAAGGTCAATCTAATATGGTGATGGAAATAAATACAACTACTTATTACATAAGTCTTCTTCTTTGTTTAGACTTCTTGTATGTCTCGTCTTCTTCTTTGTATCACCTCCATTGGATAGCCTTATTGAGTCTTCAATTACATTACATAGATTGAAAGTAAAACTAATCTAATGAACTTACAAGAATAACTCGAGTTACATTCGAGATTTATGATTACAAAGATTGACGACATGCAAGTCGTATTTAAAACTAAAACCAAAACCATTACACTAAGGTCGAAAGGCCATAACCATCCACCATGCTCATACAACACATAAAAGCATGTTAAAACACATAATATGATCTTAACATATCATGTTATCCATGATCTAATCATACAAATAATATAATAAAAATCAGAAAATCAGAATCAAATCAGAAAAACAAGAATCACTGTTTACAGGCAGTAAACGACGTCAAACGCCTTATAGACGAGTCGTTGATATTATTATTATTAACCCTTTAATTATATATTCTTATTATCCAATTAACTAATAATTAAAATACCTTTTAATCATTAATCCCTTTTCTAAACACTTAAGAAAAATAATTCTCTCACTTGATTTAATTTCCAAAATTAAATTCTTAATTAATAATATTAAGAATTAATTAAATCTCATTTAATCAATTATTATATCTGCTAATTAATTATTTATTTCACAAATAAATAATTAACAACCATTATTAATTAATTCCTCCACCATTAAATCATTCTCTTTTATGGTGTGACCATGTAGGTTCAATATTAAGCCGGTAGTAGAAATAAATAATAATAAAACTATTTTATCATTATTTATATAAATTCTCTAATTCATTAAATATGATTAATTAATAAATTAATCATATTTATTGTACATCGTGAGGGAAACTTCTCAGCATATCGCGACTATCCGGATAATACGAATTCACTGCTTAGAATACCAAGAACCTATTCAGTGAGTAGTTACCGTACAATCAATTCCTTCTACCCTGCAATGTCACGATTAAATACAAGGCATGGAACTTGTGTCAAGCCTATCTTATTTAATCATTTGCTTTCCCGTTCACTATGCTTAGTTCTATTTAATGTAAATTAGAAACTTTTTTCTAATTTCATTCACTCTGGCCAGAGATTCCTGAACTAGCATAAGTGGATAATCATTGAACATTCTCTTCCTTCACTGGAAGGGGTAGATCCTTTATTGATCATACACTATCTTCGTGTATAATTCCTATACTCAGTAGAGCCCTTATAATTGACCCTGGAGACTAAGAACTAAACCAAAGCATAATTCAGTGTAGACAAGATGACTATGATGACCTCAAGTCTAAGGATACTTGTACAACTATCACTATGTGAACATCTGCTGACACATGAGTGAACTCCATCAGTTGTTCATCTGTGTGAGTCATGTTCAGTGAACTTATTCTATAATAAGCACCTACATACTAGCTATAGTGTCACCACACAAATGTCTATGAGAACAGACATCCTTCATAATGAAGCAAGCATCGTATGTACCGATCTTTGCGGATTATTAATTACCAGTTAGTAATCCTAAGACCAAGAAATATTTAAGTTTAGAGTTATCATCTTTTAGGTCTCATTATTATGATCTCATCATAATCCATAAAAAGCTTTACTCTAAACTATGGTATATCTTATTTAAACAGTTAAATAGATAAAGCCCGCAATAAAACCAAAACAAGTCTTTTATTAATATCAATGAAATCAAAACAGATTACATAAAAGTTATTCCCAAATCATCATACATGATTGGACTTAGGACACATCTCTTTCAAGGCCTTGATGTCAAGTCAAGTTTGGGAGTTGCATTATGTCATAAGAGTATGTAGAAACCATAATTAAGTAAAGGCCCAAGGGAGAAAATTATATTTGTGTCGAGGCACACAAGTGGTGCTGAGACATGCATCCGGGAAGAGTTTAGAGTATGCATTAGTTTTGTGAGTCTTGTGAGGTGAGGCACAAGTGTGCCTTACTGAATTTAGATTTTGTTGAGGTCCGTAAAGGTGGATTAAGAGTAATAGTCTTGTTAATTATTTGTTAAAAAGGATAATTGCTTGAGTGATTAGGATCTAAGTGTACTATTGCCATGCATTTTCTTGCTATGTGTTATGTGAAGCATATATTACATGAAATTAAGTGTGTTAAGTATATTTATATATATATGTATGTATGTATGTGTACATAGTATACGCGAAAGGGTAGTTAGTAGGAGTTGTGACGAGGATACTATTTATAGGTTCATGTAGGAGGCCAGGAAAGAAGCCCATAGATGATTCCATTCAAGTGAACTCTACTTGAATTGACCCCTTTTACTCACATATTACCTCGTATCTCTGCGAATACCCCCTATAAATAGTTCCTTAATATATATCCAGTGAAACATAAAACCCTCATACATTAGATTCATTTCCTTTGGAAACCCAAACACTAAAATCGTCCTCTCATTTAAACTTTGTCATTACCAACCCCTTGTTATATTATCCTTGATCAAGAACCCCTTTTAAATTGAAATGAGTTATTAAAAAGGAATTGAATGATATGATAAGATTGAGGCGCCAGTCACTGTTAAAGTTTTAAAACCTCAGTAGCAGGGAGCCTGATGGTTTTATATGGCCAATGTGTGCCAAGGATCCTCAATGGTTGTGAATCACCGGTTATGTGGTTCGGAGCTTTGATGTGGGCTGATCACCCCTCATTGCTCATAGCGCTTTGTGATTTTAATTCCATTCACTTGTTAAAATCTTGAACTTTACTTGAAAAATTTATATTGTTGATTTACCTTCTGTTACTGTTTTATTGAGCACATGATGAACTGTTGTACCCTATTATTCACTTGCTGAGCGTTTTGCTCATTAATATTGTTATTAATGTTATCACTTTAGTTAAGCCCGGAGATGCCTCATTTCAAGCAGACCGTGCGTAAGAATTGTGGTGCTTCAGGGTATGCCTACCGTCAGATGTTGGAGCAGGTAGGGAACTGGTTGTTCCCTAATGTTTAGAGAACTTTTGGGAATTTAAAATTGGTAGATGTATTTGACTTTGGATATTAGACTTTTGTATTATTAGTTGTTTAGATATTGTTTAAACTCTTACCTGTGGATTCGGGGACTTGGATTTATTGTTATGGAATATTATTTAACTAGTTATAGTCCTTTACTGCTTTGTTTATCTCTATTACTATTATTGCTAGTTAGTATTAGTGGGTCCGTCACAACAGAGATATCTGAGATATCGAAAAGTCAATTCTACATGTAGATATCTCAGACATATCGATAAGTCATTTAGCACGCAATTATTAAGAGACCTCGACAAGTCAAATATACCTATAGAGAACTCATGGATCTCGATAAGTCATTATACTTATTGAGATGTCACTTCTCTATAGAACAAACTGGAGATCTCAACATGCCTCTTAAATACAGAATGCAAACAAATGAAGATTCAAGATTATCAGTTAACAAACGATATATCAACTAGATTGAAAAATCTACAAAGTAGCCCGGGAGAATACAAGGGCCAAGATTAACTAGACAAAGGATGGTCACAGACCTGCAAGATTCTGCACAAATTTGCTAATCTAGAAATGGAAACAAAAAAAGGTTGCTTTAGAAAAGGGTTTAGTACATTTTAGTGCAAGTTTTGTAAACCCGTGCTGCTAGTGTATAAAGCATGCACTGGTCCTTAGTTTGGTAATATAAAATAGTTTTAAATTTTCTTCTATTCTCTCAAGGAAGAAGCTGAGTTCTTATATTTTTAAGAACATATAATTTGTAGTAAGACAAACTTAATTAATACAAATTAAGTGAGTTTTGATATATTGTATCTGCTGTGCTTGTTGTTTTAATTCTGCTAACATAATATCTCTACAAATTAAACTGCTTTGTTCACACTCCATTATCCAAACTTCAAAAAGGCTAAAAATTAAAGAAAACACATTCACCCCACTATATGTTGTACTCAATAGCTAACAAGTGGTATCAGACCCAAATCTGAAAGAAAACAGATAAAGATCTTGGAAGAATGAGTGCACAAAAGATAAGAGGTATTAAGTACCAGACTTTGATAGAATCAACTACACACTTTGGAAAAAGAAGATGATGATGTTCATAAGGATGGCCAACCCATTATATATCTAGATTCTTAAAAATGGCCTTTTCACCCCTATGGAAGAGGTTGATGAATCTATTGATGGAGATATGGTCATCCTAGCTCATTATGCCCCTAAAGACCCTTCAAAATACACTAAAACTGACAAAGAAAAAGTCTCCCCAGATAGTGGCCTGAACTAATTTTGATAGAGTCACTTGAAATTGTTATGTACAATAATATTTTCAACTGTGGCACATCCAAACAGATTTGGGAGAAGATTGAGATTTTTTGTGAGGGTATAGAGGAAGTTAGATCAAATCAAATGAGGATATTGGTGTCTCAGTTTGAGGGATTCATGGAAAAGCCTAAAGAAGGAATTACTGAAGTTTTTGAAAGGTTTAACAAATTGATAAATGAGTTGCAGCTTCATGATAAGTATTATGAGGCGGATGAGGTTAACCTAAAGTTCTTGCTAGCTCTTCGTGACCATATTGAACAGAAAATATCAGCTATTAGAGAAGGAAAAGATTTGAGCAGAATAACTCTGGAAGTTTTATATGGGATCTTGAAAACTTATGAACTTGAAATGTTACAAAAAAAGTCATTAAAGGAAAACCATGGACATGTTGTTGATGGTTCCAGTGTCGTGGTTGTTGATAACTGTGAAGCAAGTGAAGATAAACAAGATGCGCAAGTTCCAGTTATTCAAGATGTGGAGAAAAATAACAACGGACCTTAGAAGCAAGTTGCTTTGGAGCTGGAGGAAGATGACTTTTATACCTTGGATGAGCTAGATGAATTGGACCAATCCATGGCTTACTTAGCTAGGAAATTCTCTAACATTAGAGTAAAGAAGCCTAGGTTTTTCAAGAACAATGGATAGTCTTCTAACAGCAACAACTGGAAACCAAAGACTCAGTATAACTCATCTAGCAAGGGTGGCTACAAGACTGGATCTGTTGACAGATCAAAGATAAGGTGCTTTAGTTGTGATGAGTTGGGTCACTTTGCTACCGACTGCAGGAAGCCTAAAAAGGTGAAGAAGGACAAAGCCTATTTGGAATTGGAGGTAAAGTATGAAGCTCTCTTGAAGAAATAACAAGGAAAGGATTACATTGTAGAAGGCAAAAGTTGGGATGAAACTGATAATGAAGATGAGAATGAAGAGTTTGGAAACTATGCACTAATGGTTCTTGAGTAAGGAGAATCATCCTTATCAAAATTTAAGGTACCAACTCTAACCACCACTGATTTAAATATGAGCTAATATAAAGAAACTGTTAAAAATATGAGTGTACAGATGTTTCATATTCACACAAGCATGGTGGCAGCTACTGAGGAAGTGAGTAGGCTGTCAAAGTTGAATGAGAATCTTGAAATTGAGAAACAAGAATTGGAACTGTAGCTTGTTGATCTTGAAAATGTGAAACAAAAAAATGAATATTTGAAGAACAAGCTGAAGTGTGCTAGTGAAATAGAAGCTGTGTTGAGGGAAAAGATAGAGAAGAATGAGGAGAGACTCAAATCTTTCAAAATGCATCTCAGCTAGTTGGTTAGTACCATGAGAAGAACAAACCATGTGCTAACATAGCTATTGGTTTGGACTATGATGCTTTGAACAACAATAAGAAAAGTGAAGGTGATAAAGTAAAAGCAATTACAAGTCAAGTTGTCCCATTTATGCTGAGGAAAGTTGATGCACCTTTGCAACTCATTCACATGGACCTGTTTCGACCAATTAATGTCTTATCTATTTCTAGAAATAAATATGCACTTGTAATGGTGGATGACTATTCAAGTTACTCATGGGTAGAGTTTAGGCATTCTAAGGATGAAAATCCACACATCATAATTGAACACATCAAGAAAATTGAGAAGTAGGCTGAAGATCAGAATTGTGTAAAAAGATTGAGGAGTGACAATGGCACATAATTATGGAATGCAATTCTGCATGAATTCTGCAAAGACAAGGGCATTGTTCAAGAGTTCTCAGCTGCAAGGACACCTCATGAAAATGGGGTAGTTGAGAGAAAGAATAAAACACTAGTAGAAGCTGCTAGAACAATGTTGTAAGATGCCAAGTTTCTAACAAGTTTTTGGGAAGAAGTTGTCGACACTGCATGTTACACTCAAAATAGATATTTCATCAACAAAAATCTTGGAAAGTCACCCTACTCAATATATCAAAAAGGAATCCTACTGTAAAATATATGCATGTGTTTGGAAGCAAGTGCTTTGCGTTAAAAGACAACTCTGAATATGTGGGAAAATTTGACTCTAAAGTTTTTAAAGCAATTATTCTGGGATAATCATTGGAAATTATGTGCTTGCATAAAAGAAAATTATGGAAAGCACATATGAGACTTTTGACGATGACAAGTGTCCAGACTTGGAGTGCCTTGATGAAAGTAAGCTGAAGCCCTTAAGTTTGAAAATTTAAACATTAATAGTGATTCTGAAGATGAAGATGAAATCAACACAAGCAACAGACTGAATGGAGAGTCAAATGAGCAAGTGAATCATAAGAATAGAAACTCATCTCAAACACCTGAATTTGATAACATAAACTCAGGGGGAGAAAGAGAAGAAAGTTCTGCAAGTCATGCCAATGGTGAAGAAAATGCAGAAAATTCAAAGTCAACAAAATCATACCAGAATGTGGGATAGGAGTCACACAAGGGATGCAATTATTGGTGATCCAAATGTTTTTGTGAGGACTAGGAGTGCAACTGCTAATAAATCATGCATGCTTTCTTTCAGAAATTGAGCCTAAGAAAATTGAGGAAACTCTATTTGATCCTGATTGAATTTATGCTATGCAAGAAGAGCTAGATCAGTTTGAAAGAAACAAAGTTTGGAAGTTAGTTCCTGCACCAAAGAACATAAGTATAATTGGAACAAAGTGGGTGTACAGGAACAAGATGGATAAAACTGGAATTGTGATAAGAAACAAAGCAAGGTTGGTTGCAAAAGGCTATTCACAGGAGGAAGGAATTGATTATGATGAAATGTTTACTCCAGTTGCAAAACTTGAAGAAATAAGGATCTTTCTTGCATTTGCTACACACTCAAACTTCAAAGTGTATTAAAGGGATGTAAAAAGTGCATTCCTTAATGATGAGTTGGAAGAAAAAGTTTATGTGTAATAGCCACCTGGATTTGAAGATCCAGAATTTCCAGAATTTGTATACAAATTACTCAAGGCTCTATATGGATTAAAGCAAGCACCTAAAGCTTGGTATGACACACTGTCAGAATTTTTTCTTAATCATGGATTCACTAGAGGAATAATTGACAAGACTCTCTGCTATATGATCCTAGTTCAAATCTATGTGGATGATATCATTTTTGGTTCTACTCATGAAAAGTTATGTCAAAGATTCTCAAAACTCATGCAGAGTGAATATGAAATGAGCATGATGGGAGAATTAAGTTACTTTCTTGGACTTCAAGTCAGTCAAAGAAGTGATGGAATTTTCATCAGCCAAACCAAGTATGTTAAAGATTTATTGAAGAAATTTGGAATGGTTGATTGTTCACCAGCATCAACACCAATGTCTACAACTACAAAGTTGGATGAAGATAAAAAAGGGAAAAGTGTAGACATTTCAGGTTATAGAGGAATGATTGGATCTTTGTTATATTTGACTGCTTGTAGACAAGACATTATATTTGCAACATGTCTGTGTGCAAGATTTCAAGCCAATCTAAAGGAATCACATTTGATGGCTGTAAAAAGAATTTTCAGATACTTAAAGGGGACACCAAACTTGGGATTATGGTATCCTAAGGGAACTGGATTTGAAGCTGTTAGATACATAGATGCAGATTTTGTTGGATGCAGGGTTGACAGATGAGTACTAGCGAAAGCTGTCAATTTCTTGGACAAAGACTTGTCTCCTGGTATAGCAAGAAATAACAATATGTATCAACTTCCACAGCTGAGCCTGAATATATATAGTTGTTGGAAGTTGATGTGCTCAAGTGCTTTGGATTAGAAATCAGCTAGTGGACTATGGCCTAGTGTTAAACGAAATTCCAATTATGTGTGACAATACTAGTGTTAATTCTATTGTGGTTAATCCAGTTTATCATTCTACAATAAAGGATATTGATGTAAGGTACCATTTTATTAAAGAACATGCTACAAATGGTACTATTTGGCTTATTTTTGTTCCAACAGAAAAACAATTAGCTGACATTTTCACTAAACCTTTGGATGAAGCAACTTTCACTAGACTTATGGTGAAATTGGAATGTTAATTATTTCATCGTAAAAGGAAAGAACTCAGCTAATATGTTGTAGCATATTAATTTCTAGTAAATCAAAATTAATTTGATTTAATTGGAAACTAACTGGAATATGAGTTATAAATATTTCAGAATTCTCTGTATATTTATTTTTCAAAGTTCAAAATTTAGCTTGGAATTTTTTAAATTCTAAGGAAACTGTTTAACTGTTAATTTTACATTCTCAATATGTAAAATTAGCATAAGGCAGCATCAAAAGCAAGCAAAAGTATATAGAGAACTGAGTTCTCGATAAGTCTAATTGACTTCTCGACAAGTCATTTTGAGACTTCCCGATAGAGTTCTCGATAAGTCTTTTTCCTGACTTCTCAAATGACTTCTCGACAAGCTTCATTATGACTTCTCGATAGGTCATTATAGAGATCTCCATAAGTCACTTTGAGACTTCTCGATAGAGTTCTCTACAAATATCATTCTTAGACTTCTCGATAACTCGAAACTGAAATAACTTAAATCAATTAATTATTTCTGTAAAATACTTTTGATATAAAATCATTTTTATTTTATTTTGATTTATTTAAATAAAAATTGTAATATTCAGTCCATTCAGGACAAACTGGGTATTTATTTGACATCTCGATAAGTCACTATCTAGTTCTCGATAAGAGTAAGGAAAGTGACACATCGATATGTATCTATTCTTACACGTGACTTCTTAATAAGCAAATCCCAAACATTTATTTCTACTTCTCGATAAGTCACTTACCTTTTTCTATAAATACCCAGACATCTCGACATAACCCCTCTTTACGCCTTCGAGATCTCAAGTAACCTAATTTTCACCAAACTTAACCATTCCTCTTAATTCAAACTCTTTCTCTCTAAAATTCCTTACCCACTAAACTTCAAACACTTAAAATGGCATCAAACACAGTTAGAGATTTTATCCCAAAGGAGGGCACCAACTACCTTGCATTTACAGATGCTAACCATGCTCCTGATAGCTTCAAAAGCTTTGTGAAGTTCCTTTCTGAAACATACTTTACAAGTGCTCTAACTGCAAATTCAATTCTGTATTTGGATGTTCTCATTGATTTCTGGAACTCAGCTGTGATGAGGACAGTAGGGCATGGGAATCAAGCTAATCCATGGTGGATAACTTCTTCATTCAAGGCCAACAGGTGGAGTTTTCTGAGAATGATGTCAATTTGGCTTTGTGAATCCCTACTGACAACCTGGTGGAGGCCCCAACTCAAGAAGAGCTAGTTGAGTTCATGGACTTCATCAACTATAGTGAGAAGATTAACTTGGCAAGCTTGAACAAGAAGTATTTGAGGAGGGAATGGTCTTTCCTATTTGACTCAATTGTGAGGGCCTTCACCTGTAGGAAGACTGGGTATGACAACATTTCAAGTGTTGTTCAGAAGTCGGTGTTCTTCATGGCTCATAATAGACACCTCAATGTAGGACTTTTGATAATGGAGGAACTTAGCACTAGGATCACAATGCCTTTGACATAAAGAGGAAGGGAAATATTTCTTACTAGGTTTATAATGTTTGCTTTAAACCATAAAGTGCAACACATTCATTTACTTAACGGTATAGATATGACACAAATAGGCAATTATAAATAGGTGTCTAAAGTTCGATTTGGCTCACTTATTAAAAAAACAAGGTACCTGTATGTCTTAGAATCACTTCATTTATGTTGGAGAGATTCAGGACTTACTTTTACCCTATGCTTGATATGAGATCAAATGTTCAATCTAGTACAATTATGGCTCATGTGCCTGTGGAAGAACAAACACAGGAACACCAACAGGGGCCTTCCCAAACTGAAACCCTTCCTTCTTTACCATTGGAATCTAGGAAACCAACCACTTCATCCTCTCAAAAGGGTAAAGTGAGTAAAAAGAAGAGAAAGCAGACACCCCTAATTGTTATTAATGAGAGTGGTGAGGATCAAACACCTATTGAGTCTAACCTGGTCAAGAAACCAATAAAGGAAAAGAAATCTGAGTTGACTACTCATTTGGCCACCTATGGATCCTCTCAAAAGGATGTAGTTGAAAAAGAGGGAATAAAACAGACTTTAAGGGCATCCTCTCAACAGGGTGTCTCTATTGAACAAAGCTATCTCCCTAGTGCATCTTGTAAAGAGTCTGCACCACCACTTGAACACATTAAAATGTATGAAAGAAGAAACAAGGATGGTACACACTTTGAGAGCACATCTTATGAAGCTCCCTCATCTATTCAGGGGGAGATGCCAACATTCAATTCTGAAATTATAAATCTTATTTCTAAAATTTCTTCTTCATATAATGAGACACTTGAACCCACTTCTCAAGTTTCACCACAATCAAGTCACATGGTTCATGAAACTGTGCTAACCACTCAGGAACCACATCTAGTTGGTGAGAGGCTACACTCTGGGGTAGACCTTGATAACACCAACAAAAACAAAAGGGGTTTCATCAGTTTTAACTGAAGACCATATGGTCATCACAAATGCACCTTCATGTGCAAATCAATCTTCGTAGATTGACAGTTTTGAGGGTAATACTCCGGAGGGGGAGCTATCTAAATCCTCTCCAATTCAATTGGAGGTTCCTCATGTAGGGACAACTCCCCTCAAAACCCTAGCTGAGATTGCTCTGTCAATTGAAGCTAGGAGTCCAATAGCCAATGATCCTGCTATTGGGGAGTCAAGTCAAACATATTCAAGTGCAAGTTCTTTGTAAGAAGAACAAGGATTTGAGGCCATGGTACATGATAGTAACCCTGTCAAATCCCCTCCAATTCAAATGGAGATTCCCACAAGTTGTGAACAACACACTATCACAACCACAGTACCTACTGTGAGTTCAATTTGTGATTCCAATCACAGGGTTACCTACCTTCTATCTACCCCCCACATCAAATAAATCAGACATTCCTTCAACATCAAACCCTTCTCAATAACCCTCACACCTTATCACTCAATGACTGCAGGATGCTCACGCTCAACCAATAATATTGAATGACCTTTTGGTGGATCAATTTTCTGGCCTTACCAACATTACCCAACAGCTTCTCACAACTAACATGTCCAATCAAGACTATCAGGAAATCTTGTTGTCATACAAAGAAGATGTTGAAAAGTAGCAGCAGAAGATTTTGAATGAAGCTGAGCAGGATGGGAATGTAGATGCTTGGTTAGAAAAGGACTTCAGCTTGAACATGGATGAGGCCTTGGAAAGATTTAGAGAAGAATATGTCACTATCTTGGGAAGCAATGCCAAGGCTCTCAGTCCATATAAAGTCTATGATGCTGTGACAGAAGTCTACAAAGCTCAACTCAAAGCTTTTCATCTCATAAATAAAGCACTATAACAGACTCTGGACAACCATCAAGACAGGATAATGAGATTGGTAAAAGACAAACTGGATGACCTTGTGCCAACTCAAGTAGAGATTAATAACAATTTCTAGAAATTTCCTGACCAAATGGCAAGGTTTGATATGTCTAGTATGGAGAAAAACATCAAGAACCTAAAGCAATCCTTTGTGGCTTTGCATAAAGTTGTCCAGAATCACATCACAAGGGTCAAACTGGATCAACCTCATCAAGCTAGATATGAACCTTCAGCTTTATTGATGGAGGGAATTAAGGAGTCCATTCAAGCTATATTTGGTGCTCCTGGCTCAAAAATCTCATAACAACCAATCTCCACATCAGCAAACCTCCAGATTCAGTATTTTCAACAATAAGTCTCCAACCTATAGTCATCCAATGATTCTCTCACAACACAAGTTTCTCAACTCACAGCTCTGGTACAAAGTCAAAAGGATGACATCAAAACTCTGGTAGACTCCCATAAGCATCTTCAAATACAAAACTCAGTATCATTGGGAGCTATTATGGGTGCTCTAAATAATCCTTTGCCTGCACTTTATGAAGCTGTGAGGCTTGAAATTCCTACACCTCTCATATTTCCTGCTACCATGACTAAGGGGAAGATTGAGGATAGGTTGCTAAAATCAACTGTCCAAACCCAAAGAGCCAAAGCTAAGGAAACTAAAGTTGATGTTGGGATGGAGAGGTTACTAAAAGAAGTTAAGGGACCTAGTCTAAGAAAATAATTTGATGAACTGCTAAGGGCTCTCAGGGCTTCCCTATCCAATAACTTCTTCATCTACAAGAAAGATTTGGATAAGACTATCAATTTCATATGGGTGATCATGGTGGTGACTAAAGATGGTTTTCAAGAGAGAAGAATTGTTGTCAATATAAATGACTCTGGTATGGATAGGTGCATGCAGGTGCCCTTCAACTATCTCATAACTAGAAGGGCATCTGAATTGGACATCCTAATCAACAAGGTTAACAGAGTAATTCAAGAAGACACTGTCTTGCTTACTGAATTGAAAAAGGCTCAAGAAGCTGCTTTTCTAGAAGTATATCTCCAACCAAGCAAGGGAGTGGCATACATATGTCCATCCACCAAACATTACAAACACTTTCAAATCCCAAAGCAATATGTCATGGCAAACAAGAAGCTGATAATGACTCTGGAAACTGATTTGAAGATAAACCAGAACACGACTGATGAAGATGAGAAAATGATCAAGATATTGGGGAGATTCTTGAGAGATACTGAAACCATGTTGCCCAAAATAAAAATCAATACTAAGGATGACTTGGATGATGAGTAGAAGAAAGATGATCAAAAACCTTCTAGCTTAAATCCAAGTCAGTCTTCTAGGGCAACGGGAAGCAAGGTGTATTAGAAAAGAAAGAGCCAGGATGACTAGAAGAATTATGGTAAGAGAAATAGAAGAGATGGATAAGGGGATTCTAAGAAGAGAAATGTCCAGGAACTACAAGTCAAGATTCAACCTACTCAAACCTTCAAGCCTGCAAGCTCAAATAATCAACCACCTTTAACCTGTAAGCCTAAACTTTTGTACAAACAAACTGCAAACACCCTACTCAAAATACCAATCACTTCTAGCCAAACCACCTTAAAGAAAATCTCAAACCTACCTTCATTTATGCGAACAATCAAGACTCATTTCAAGACTGTTGGGAAAAAACCAAAGAAGCAGCAAGTTGGTGAGGGGATTATCTGGAATTTCTTTAACTATACTAATTTTCTACCTTTAAACTGGTGCATCACAGACGATGACTACTTTCAATAATTATCTGAAGAAATGATCAAATTTTGGTTTGTACATTAAGAAAAGTCAGAATCTACTATCAGGATGACTCCTTCACTCTACTTAGCATGGAATTATTGGATACACTTTCAACCACATAATTTAAGAGGATGATTAGCTTAGTGAAGGACAAGGACACAAGCACAAGGGCATGGAAGGCTTTGATGTTTGTATGGGTGAGAGAAAGGGATGAAAGAAATGCAAAAAGCAAGGGATGAAAAAGAAGAAAGGGATAGGAAGTATGCAACATAAATTGATATATTTTTACAAAGATCAAAAGAGCTTAAAGCAAAGGGGATGAGTAGAATTTCAAAAGATGGACACTTTCTAAACATAAAGATTGGAATTTACTCAAGATTCAGAGTTAATTACCTCAATGGTTATAAACTGGATGATTGGCTTAGACTGGTAGAAGCCTTGAAAAGGACACAAATTATTAAAGAACTAAATGTACTTATAAATCTCAAGGACCTCATTAGGAAATAACCAGGCTATGAAGATTTCACCTAGTTTTTGTACTATTAAACTAATGTAATTTCTCAATGTATAAATGTTGAAATTTGTCAAATAGGTCAATTTTTACGTATTTGATTTTAGCTTGAAGTTAGTCTTGTTATCAGGCATGAATTTGTGATAAGCAATCTTCTCACAAATTGGGGGAGATTATTGTTCAAGACATGCTTATACAATAATAAGACTAAATCAATTTGACAGCCCTAAGATTTAGTTGGTTGATAATCAACTTTGTATTTTGTATTGTATTAATTGAGTCTGTAAAAATGATTAGAAGATTAGACTAGAGTACTTTTCAGTAAATAGTTCAAGCCTAAAGAATAAACTCTAAAAGAAGATCAAGTTAGATCATGCCTTAGCGAAATGATACAAAACCTTGGAGTTGAATAAATATGTTTTATGTAAAATATTCAAAGTCAAGATATCGACAAGTCACACATTAAGCAATATAGAGAAGTCATTCGAGAACTCCATAATGACTTATCGAGAAGTCCAAAATTGTAACATCTAGGAAATATCGTGTAATTATTTTTATTAATAAATAATTATAATGTGATTATTGGGTGAATTTTGGTGAATTATTTGATGATTGATATTGATGTTTGGGTGTTTATACATGATAAAATTTGGATATTTTAATTTTTAATGATCCAGAATCAAATATAGATTGTTATGGTATTTTTGTGGCAATTTTCGGATCACTATATGATTTTATAAGGATTTATAGAATTAATAATAATTATTTTTAAGTAATTATAAAATTACTTTTAGAAATTGAAATCGTTCCACTTCAACCGTTTTTGCGTTTTTACAACCCGAAACTCTTCGGAAACCTCCTTCCTAACCTAATCTAATGATTCTGAACACTTTCCGTGTTTTCACTTTTTCGATCCGGGATACGGTTTGACCTGTATGAGTCCCGGTGCAAAATTTCCAATACGATAACCATTTTTGTAGAACGATAAAACCCGTATTCTCGAAAGATGCGATAATATTACTTTGTTTTCATATAAGGTATTTTATAGAAAGCGCAATTTTGATAATTATCCAAATCTGGTGTTAAAATCGTATCGTCTTTATAGTGACATAGCGGTTAAGTAATCTATTTTCGGATCCAATATATAAGTATAATTATAAAACTATAAGTAAATAAAATATTTGATGGGTCTGTCAGCGATGTGTTGCCTTATGTGTTAGGTCTCAATATGTTTGTAGAAGGGGGGTTGAATACAAACAATATCGTTTAATCGAATAAAATGCGGAAGAAAAAAGTGAAACAAAATTCAAGTTAAATAAAACTATTATTAAACTTGAAAGGTGTTACAACAACGGTATCGTTTACAAGGGATTAATCTCAAATAAATTATTCCAAATCTAGAAAAAATTTGACATGAACTTTTTCTATTTTTGTAATAAAAAGGATAAAATGCTAAATGCAATTTTGAGATTAAGTTCTAGAGATTTTGATCCGCTAGATAGTTACACAAGAACAAGAAAAGGATTTTTAGTGGATTAGATTTAACAATAAATACTGGAAATAAATGATCTGAGAATTTGCAATAAGTTCTTTGCAGTTTTCTTTTGTTCGGTGTTCTTCTGTGTTTTACATTCAATACACTGCTTCTTTTGAAAATCAGCTTCAGTTCTTTTATATTAAATCACTCTTTGATTTAACTGGAAAGACAATCCTCTTAGCTTAGCATGACAATCCTTTTAACTGGTAGGACTTTCGGTAGGACTATCCATTAAACTGATAGAACTTTCGGCAAGATAATCTAAATGAACTAGTGTAACACCCCCAAATCCGGGGTTGGGGATCCGGGTTGTCACGAGTTCCATTTCCCTTAATAACACCCAATCTTAATACACAATCAACTACTCTGTACTGTGACCCCACAATAAACACACACCACAAGTTATAGTCTCAGAGATGAATATCCAAAAATAATCACAAGTCATTTTATTCCACAATTATCTGCCAATACACCTTAAAAGGTTTTCTGAATAAATTTACATTTTCTTTGCCATTATTACAATTCATAAATATACATAAGTCTGGTACATTATAAGTTGAAAACCTAGCCTATTGGTAGTTCCTACCTCAGCTACAGCGACATCCACGCCTACAGGAAACTGCGGAACGTTTCCTATCCGCCTGCGAATTGGGAGCTTAGTCCTGTTCATCTTATCTATCTGATGTTGTGTGATGAAAGAAGAAAGCAAGGGTGAGCAGCAAGCCCACCAAAATAATATATATAATGATTAACAATATATGAGCCTTCTCATAGTACTCATGAAAGTCTTGGTCAAAAGAAATGAACCAAGTTTGATATTTTAATGCGATGAAGTCGCAAAATAGTCAGTATATATATATACATATATACTTTTCAAAATCTTGGAAGTCCTCTTCCATGCATAATATACACAAAGTTCTAGTTTATAACTGTATAAAAAGTATTGTTGCAAGGTGATCTAATATATCTAACCTTGTCTCAACGTTTTTCTGAAAATCTTTGTCATTCATAAGACAATTATTAACTAGATATAAGTTTAAAAGATGAAGTTACAAGATACTCCAATATACTTATATCTTTTCCAAATACTACTTGAACTACCACCGTTCAAGTTATAATTAATTTCAAAAGTTCATCCCACTGATGAGACCACAAGATAAGACTTGAATAGATTCAATCTTTGAAATATTATTAAAGGAAATGAAGTTAGGATATACTTCATTAAGTTCTGATATATATATCCACATATACATCTTCTTTATACATTTCCTGAAAACCTCTGTCATGTAAAGTATGAACAGAGTTGCAATATCCAATAAATTTGGAAAGGAAAAGAATTTTTGGCATAAACCAGGTATCTTGCTGATCAGGCAAAGATACCCATAAGTAACCTTTTCTACTAGTAGATGGACGAATTCCCCACTGGTCATCACCCTGGTCGTAATAGGACCTTATGTTGGACTGCCACTCAGCCACTTATGCATTTGATGGACTCCCACTGAGCCACTTACAATATCATGGACGCCCACTGAGCCCATGTTGCTTATGCTGACTCAATAGATGGACTTACTTCCCGAACGATGGGTAAGTAATCAATTCATTTACCAAAACTGCAACCTTGTTGCGAATATAAAATACACCACAGAGCCGGATCCCTCAGGTTTTGAGCGAGTATTTAAATCCCCTTAAAAAGGAAGATCTTAAATATAAAAAAATGAGTTTTGGGATCCGCTCTAACTTTTAAAAATCATTTTGAAGACTCGAAAATACTTTAAAGAGTGTTTGGAGTAAAGCTGATTTAATGAAGTAAATCAGTCCCCAGAATATTTAGAAAATGTCTGAATATTATTATTTAAATAATATTCCCATAAAGATAATCCTTATAAAAATAATCGAAGTAGAAGTATTAAAACTTATACTTGAAATGGATAGCAAATAACCAAAGATATACTTATACGAAAGTACTATCTTTATTTGAATAATCGAAAATAAGTTTGATTATTTACACCTTATTCTTTAATAAAATAAAGAACAAATCTCAGCAAATAATCGGAGTCATAGATCCTCAAATGAATATTCAAAAATATTCATTAAATAATATAAACTGAGTCATAAGCCCTCGAATGAATATTCAAATAATATTCAATAAATAATATAAAAGAGTCATAAGCCCTCGAATGAATATTCAAATAATATTCAATAAATAATATAAAAGAGTCATAAGCCCTCGAATGAATATTCAAAATAATATTCATTTAATATAAAAGAGTCATAAGCCCTCGAATGAATATTCAAAATAATATTCATTTAATATAAAAGAGTCATAAGCCCTCGAATGAATATTCAAAATAATATTCATTTAATATAAAAGAGTCATAAGCCCTCGAATGAATATTCAAAATAATATTCATTTAATATAAAAGAGTCATAAGCCTTCGAATAATATTCGAAATAATATTCAATAATAAAACAAAGTTAAAGTTATCGAATAAACCTTATTCGATTAATAGTTTTGAAAACTATGACCATATATATATAAGTATATATATATATATATATATATTTATATCCATATATACAAAATCTACTCGGGATCCTTGACTCCCGGTTTTAGAAAATATTTTCACCTTTGGGTCCCTATACTAAGGGTATATGCAAATTACCGCTATCCTCTAGCATAGGTATTATCAACTGAATCAACATATATATATGGAAAGAATACGAAACAGGCATGCATATATATATACCATAGCAGCATGCTTCAATACATTGCAACATTTGCTAATTAACCATGCATCTATCGCAAGATAATGCAAATACATATATACATCACAACAACAGTTATAACTGGTAGAAAACTTGCCTGAGCGACTGGGGGTTACGAATGGCTCGGGACGAGTCTAGTAACCTATAAACAACAAGTAAGTTGGAATTAAACCAAAGTCACTTGTAAATCTATACTTTAACTAACTTAGACTCTAACGCTTGTTTTGCGCTTACTGATTTTCTTAAGTCACTCGAGTACCCTCGGCTCCACCATTTTTAATAAATTAACCATTACGAGTTTTAAGGCGATTCCTTCGCGAGTATCTTACCAACTGCCTAACACACTTACCATAAATGTTTCTTACCCCAATTAGTCATTTAAGGTCCTTAACCAAGGTTTCAAAGTAAGGCGAGGGGAAACGTTTCGTTCGCGAAACGCCGTTACTTGAAACGGTCGTTTCTCCTAAACCGTGCATCGGAATCGAACGAACTACATATCAAAACGAAGCTCGTAACATGAGCTATCTAAACATGGCAATGGTCATAATCTAGCAGGGGGTTCTCGGGTCCTAATGTTATGCACAAAACAGTCTAAAGAAAATCGGACATTACGACAGCTATGTTTACGCGATTTCCCAATTTTAAACCATTCAAAACCAACCCAATTCAACCTCAATCCAACATACAACCAACATCCATCCTTATCACATCATAACAACCCCAACCAATTCAATTTTAACCTTCATACTTATGCCTAAGCTTAACTTTAACCATACTTAAGTTCTTTTAATCAAAACAACAACATTTACCATTCCATTTCAATACCATTTCACTCCCAAACTCTAAATCATAAACATCAAGCTACAATATCACCCTACCAATCAAAATCATCTTATAATACATAGGAATCTAGGGTTTGGAGATGATATACCTTCCTTGGAGAGTGGAGAATCAAGAGAATGGCTTGGAATCACCCTTAAAGTCCTTATCCAAGCTTAATCTAAACAAAACTTCAAGAACACAAGTTTTAGTTCTTGAAAAACACTATTCACCATCTTCTTTCATGATTTATAGAAAAAGATTGGCTTGGAATTAGAAGCTTAAACTTATAGGAAGTATGTAACTATCCATGGGGAAGCTTAGATAATTACCTTGCTAAATAGTAAGTGGTGGAGCTTGGATCTTCAATTTTTAAGAAAAGAAGCCGAGAGCATGAAGAAGAAGAAGAGAGATTTTTGTGTTTTGTTTGGTGAAATGAAATGTTTTGGCTTGGTTGGTTGATTTTTGTGTTGTTTTTGGTTAATTACTTAATTAACCTTGATTTTGTGTGGTTATAATTCAACCACACTTCCTTCCCTTCTATGTCATGCTTGTTTCATCCTCATGATGTCATCCTCCCCTCCTTGTCCTCTTCTCATTGGTTGGGTGACATCACTCTCTCTAATCCCTTTGATTAACTTCCTAATTGTTTGCCTAATGACCGCTGATCTGTTATACGGTTCGCTTAACTTTCGTTTTCGTTTATCGCTTGAGGGATCATACCCGGGATCTTATTACTTAGGTTCCCTTAACCTTTCTCGATACATTATATTCCTTTTTATGATCCTCTATTATAATCCTTTAATTTAAATCCTTTTTATCCTGTTACCTTATACTCAATTCTCTCCGTATCTAGTGTATTTCTGGGAAAAACCAAAGTGTTCGGATTTGGATTCTGATGATCTTTACATACACTTATATCCCATATAAAGTACTAATAAAATCTCAGAATATCCATATCAGAACCCCTACATAGTGTGGCATGAAAAGTTTTCTCATTCAGCAAAAACACTATTCATAAGGGTTTCAAAAATTTCCCAAAAATTGGGGTTATTACAGTCTCCCCTCCTTAAAAGGATTCCGTCCCGGAATCAGATAGAAATGAATAGGGATACTTTCTTAACATTGCACTTTCTAACTCTCGAGTAAATTTTCCCACATTGTGGTCCTACCACCAAACTCCGCCTAGTTTGATAATCCTTCTCCTAAGCACTTGTTCCTTTTCACTCTATAACCCTTCTTGGTTGCTCCATATAGGTTACGTCTGGTTGCATGTCTATGCGCTCATATGCCCCTATTTGTCTGGCATCCGAATTACACTTCCTTAACATTGATACGTGAAACACTTTATGACTTGCTACATGTTCTGGGGTAAGGCTAGCTCATATGCTAACTTCCCAATACTTCTTAATATATCCAAAGGTCCAACAATTGGTGGACTTAGCTTTCCTTTCTTTCCGAATCTCATTAATTCTTTTCAAGGGAATACTTTTAACAATACAAGGTTGCCTCCTTCCTATTCTTTGTCCTTTTGTGTCAAATCGACATACTTCCTATGTCCTTCCTGGCTACTACCAGTCGTCCTCTGATTAGATCTATTATATCCCTGGTCCTTTGGACTACTGCGGGTCTGAGCATCTTGCGCTCTACAACTTCATCCTAACATAATGGAGATCGACATTGTCTTCCCTCAAGTATCTCATAAGGCGATACCTCAATACTGACATATGATCTATTATCGTAAGAAAACTCAACCCGTGTTAAGTGATCATTCCAATTTCTTTCAAGTCTATTGCACAGACTCTCATTATAGCTTTTAGCATTAGAGCTTTTGCTTCTCACTACCCATCCTTTTCCAGTTCGTTGTCGCTACTACCTTCCGTTCCTAATATTATACTAGTTATACTTTTGCTCGTTAGCGTTCTATAACCTTTTAATAACCACGTCAACCTTAGTATCACGAATGTGTTTCCATTCCGAATACTACCACAACTTTATTACTCCCTTTTCAGCTGTTTCTATTTCCCAAAGTTTGATCAATCATATAGAAGTAAAGGAATTTGTTGAGAGATCACTATGATCATGAACACTTGTTATATCGCATAGTTAGTACAGAAGGTGGCCAGCCTTTAGTACTTGACAAGCAATTAAACAATAGATGGTATCCTACTAGGCTTCTATCACACAGATAGATAGTCATTCGGTAATACCTCCCCTTCTGGAAGGGTTGTTCTTCTCAGCTTATATGAAATAAAAAGAAGAGAAAAGAACGAATTGAAGAGAATTGTATATATGAAAAAAAATATACTGCCACAAAATATCTGGCTTGGAACCTACCTCTAAACTATAGAGGTTTGTCATAGGAGAACAAAATATAAACATATTTATATCAGCATCAAGTATTATAGCATCGTATTTCCCATGCCTAAATATTTTCTATTCCGTCCATCATTCTATGGACCCATGCTCTTCATCGAGCTTATACACAATCACCTTTGAAACTCCCTCGATTTCGAAAATCGAACCTGGGATCTCATTCTAGACATCATCGTTACTAGAGTTCTATGCTTGCATCGCAACCTTCCTCGTATAATAATACGACTCTATATTGATAAGAAATAATAAATATACAATAGGTAGATACTCTACTTAATTAGTCTATCAATGATAACTTATACACTACCATGACCCGATTAGTGGTACTCAATCTCAACACACATTCCAATACAACTCTCACGGTTGTAATCAGCTCAATACTCGCAGAATCATTGCAGCCTTACTATGGTCCACCACTGACCTACTGTCGTCATTCACTTTTCCATAAAATCTTAATATCTAACCATACGGAGTCCATACATGTCGTATCAAATCATTCTAAGGAGGTAACATAATCACCATTCCTGATTCATGAAGAACACTCCTGATCCTGACATACATACATGACATGAAGCAGATAAAATTGCAGAAGAGTTTCAATCAAAGCAACGATAGCAGGGTAATACCATTCTTAATCATACGCCCTAAATAGAAGACTTAACTCAAGGGTTCATCTAGTCCTTTTTGAAACATGGTCCTGGCTTAGCTCAAGATAGGACCTTCTAAGATAGATAGCCCGTTCATGGCGATTACACGAATTATACCTTTACCAACTACTATTACGGTTGGGTATTGCACAGTCATCAGAAGGAATGTCAATCTTCCAAACCATAATACAACCTTCACAGCTTTAACCATCATCACGGCATTCCTTTGGCACAAGCGCCTATAATTATCCTCTTACCTTTAAAGTGTCGGCCACCTCTTTGGCCTTTCTTGATAGTAAAATTTCCTTACAGTCAATGTCATTTTAACCACCTCCAAATAAATTTTCTACCTTATTTCAATCACAGTTTATGTGAAAATGCTTTCCTTAAAATCTGATGAGTAAAATTTTTTTTTTACCATTTTTCCATAAGTTATCCCCTCAGTCTTTAGAGGTTAATCACTGTCATGACTGACTCTCAATCATAATTAGAACATCTTTTATCTTAAGTCCTAATTGCCCTGAACAATTTCGACCTTTACTGGTTCGATCCATACCCTCTCGTGGTTGAACACGTGCCTTACTTGGCATCATTATAATTACGTCATATTTCCTTTATCAACATTTCTATTCTTGAGAATTTTGAATATTACCTTTCTCCTTGTAAAACCTCTAAGGTTATCCTTCAATCGTTCCTCATGTATTCCCTAGATACAGGGCATATCAAAATACCATATACTAATACTAGAATCATTGTCTATATACTTTTGAAAAAAAAATTCTCCACTGTTTCTTTAAAGGTTGTTGTTACCTTAACCCCTTCCAAATCATACTGTCAAAACTCATACGGTCCCTATTAAGGGTGACATGCCAACCCTTATGCATTCCCCTAGGATTCATTTTAAGTTACCGATGTTCTATCCTTAATTCCACCTTTAAAAAGGTACATGCATCCTTCCATGGATAAATCAAGTCATATATCCCTGATAAGGGTGTCTTATTCAATCATTCCCACCTCGATAGTCTATACCTAACTTCATAATAGCATCCTTATTCAAATTGAGGTCAATCCATATGGCCTACAAAAGATAACAATGGTCATCCGCTTGTCTTGCCTAATTTGGTAACGATAACAAGGATGTTCTGGAAGATATTGGTCGTGTTCAACGTGAACTTCTTCTTAATAATTCCTTATTTACTTTTGTTATTTATCTCAACAGTCACATCAATGTTGGGATATCTTTCATACCTGGCGTCTCCCTTTCTGGGTATCAAGCCACCGGTCTTACACTTCATATTCTTGAAGGTCACTTCCTTCATCCAATTTTCCTAATTTCTTACTTCCTTGTCTCCTCAGTCTATCCGCATCTCATTATTTATCCTTCAAACTATCTCAAGGTTTCCTCAAATCCTCCCAACTTACAGGGGGTAAACTATATGTATCTCTTATGCCTTCAACCATCAACTTCAACTCATGGTGAATCACCCTCATACCAATGATTACATACTTTCCTATTTCTATTGCTACGAGTCTTTAGGGTTTCCTCATACCCGACTCCCTTATCATACCTCAAACTCTATTGCCTTTATATCCCTTTCCACTTCAGTTCCTTTTTATTTCCCTTTTTCTTATCATTATTTCATGAACCAACACAACATAAGCATTGATTTCAAACATCCCGTCATTCTGGATTCGTGTCCTTAGAACGAATCTTGACAACTTTTACAACTTAGATTCATAATTCATCATACTCATCTGCCTTTGTTCTGGCTCTAAAGCTTTTACTCTATCTCTATAACCTTGGGAAGTACTTTCCTGAAAACAATTGACTGAACTTAAATCAGTTTATTATAATCTCTTGCTCTGTGCCTTCCTTGGCCTTTCACCGGCGGGTGGCCTCTCTCTTAGGAGGGTAAGTGACAAAAACAGTCTTTTGTGATTCGTCAATCATTTAGAATCTCAATTGATTCCTCTATTTCCTTTAGCCAGGCTCTTGCCTCGACTAGGTCAACCTGTTCCTTGGAACTCTGAGAGCTTAGAGACTTAAAGGTCCTAAAAGAACTTTCTACTGCATGGTTTCCTCAAGGTGGTGGTTGGGGATAATAGTCTAAGTTCTTTTCAGACAGGTCCATGAATTGCCGTATAGGAGTACCGTCTCGGGTCTCCTTTCCTTACTCGACTTTCTGTTTCCTTAGTATGAAATGTTTCATCTTTCTCCCATACTTGGGGTTATCTTATACGTTAAAATCCTCATTTTCCACTTCATTATGTTATGGGTTCCTTCTATCTTGATGGCGTCCTCCCTGACTATCACATTCAGGGTTTGCCCTTAATCTTATTCCTTGAACTATGACTTTCATCTAAGATCTCATCTTTAAGCTCTTGAACATTTGGAACCCAAATTCTATAGGAATACCTCATTATTCCCTTATCATTTTTCTCGGTATTAATCTCATATCTATTTGTTGGCTCTCTGCCTTCATTCTTCACTTTTTCTCGCACAATATGTTCTTTTCCGATAATTCGGACTGTATTGCAATCTCAAACAGCTTTTCGGTACCGGCTTCGGTTACCTTCACTACTATTTCCAAAATCTCTTATAAACTCTCCCAAAGACATTATCATCTCGAGTCTCTCCTTTTTACTAAGGGCATCAGCCACCACATTGGCTTTCCCCAAATGATAAAGAATCTCCCAATCATTATTCTTGATTAGCTCTAACTGCCTCCTCTGGCATATGTTGAGCTCTTTCTACGTGAAAATGTACTAGAGCACTTATGGCTTAGGTAATTCTCGCACTTCTCTCCATACAAGTAGTGCCTCCAATCTTTAGGGTAAAACTATTGCCACGAGCCTAAGCTCATGGGCAGGGATATCGAATTTTATATTCCCTTAATTGTCTTGACGCGTACGCGATTACCTTACCGTGCTGCATAAGCACGCACCCTAAGCCCTTGTGCGAAGCGTCACTATACTTCACAAAATCTCCTTTTCCATCCGGCAACGCCAGCATAGGGGCCGTCACCAACCTTTGCTTCAGTTCTTGAAAGCTATTCTGGCATTTCTCTGTCCATTCGAACTTCTCAGTCTTACGAGTAAGCCGCGTTAAAGGGGCTATTATCTTTACAAACTTGAACGAACCTCCGGTAGTGACCGGCCAATCCTACCTCTGGTAGTCGACCTAACCATGGTCATCAATTCATCAGTGGTCCTTTATTCATTCTTGTCAGGATCCTCCATGGGATCCTCCTCAGCAACTATCCCTTCTAGGATAACATCCTCAATATCAACATCATCCGGTCCTGCGTCAGGACGCTCTATCGGATCCACAATCCGATCTCCAATTAGTAATAAAACATCATCGCGCTGTTGCTCCTCAACCTCAGGGTTCAGATTCCCGCTACCATATACGATAACGAACTACGCTTCTATCACGATATTTATAAGGGTTCCCATAAGGGTTTTAACTATCAGTACTACGTTAGGTAGCCCGACTATGAACTTGGCAAGAGTTCTTATCATCTTAGTGAACTTATTATCTTAACGTCACATCATCTCTGAGGTTTATAACGCTTAGCTCTGATACCACTTCTGTAACACCCCCAAATCCGGGGTCGGGGATCCGGGTTGTCACGAGTTCCATTTCCGTTAATAACACCCAATTTTAATACACAATCAACTACTCTGTACTGTGACCCCACAATAAACACACACACCACAAGTTATAGTCTCAGAGATGAATATCCAAAAATAATCACAAGTCGTTTTATTCCACAATTATCTGCCAATACACCTTAAAAGGTTTTCTGAATAAATTTACATTTTCTTTGCCATTATTACAATTCATAAATATACATAAGTCTGGTACATCATAAGTTGAAAACCTAGCCTATTGGTAGTTCCTACCTCAGCTTCAGCGACATCCACGCCTACAGGAAACTGCGGAACGTTTCCTATCCGCCTGCGAATTGGGAGCTTAGTCCTGTTCATCTTATCTATCTGATGTTGTGTGATGAAAGAAGAAAGCAAGGGTGAGCAGCAAGCCCACCAAAATAATATGTATAATGATTAACAATATATGAGCCTTCTCATAGTACTCATGAAAGTCTTGGTCAAAAGAAATGAACCAAGTTTGATATTTTAATGCGATGAAGTCGCAAAATAGTCAGTATATATATATACATATATACTTTTCAAAATCTTGGAAGTCCTCTTCCATGCATAATATACACAAAGTTCTAGTTTATAACTGTATAAAAAGTATCGTTGCAAGGTGATCTAATATATCTAACCTTGTCTCAATGTTTTTCTGAAAATATTTGTCATTCATAAGACAATTATTAACTAGATATAAGTTTAAAAGATGAAGTTACAAGATACTCCAATATACTTATATCTTTTCCAAATACTACTTGAACTACCACCGTTCAAGTTATAATTAATTTCAAAAGTTCATCCCACTGATGAGACCACAAGATAAGACTTGAATAGATTCAATCTTTGAAATATTATTAAAGGAAATGAAGTTAGGATATACTTCATTAAGTTCTGATATATATATATATATCCACATATACATCTTCTTTATACATTTCCTGAAAACCTCTGTCATGTAAAGTATGAACAGAGTTGCAATATCCAATAAATTTGGAAAGGAAAAGAATTTTTGGCATAAACCAGGTATCTTGCTGATCAGGCAAAGATACCCATAAGTAACCTTTTCTACTAGTAGATGGACGAATTCCCCACTGGTCATCACCCTGGTCGTAATAGGACCTTATGCTGGACTGCCACTCAGCCACTTATGCATTTGATGGACTCCCACTGAGCCACTTACAATATCATGGACGCCCACTGAGCCCATGTTGCTTATGCCGACTCGATAGAACTACATATCAAAACGAAGCTCGTAACATGAGCTATCTAAACATGGCAATGGTCATAATCTAGCAGGGGGTTCTCGGGTCCTAATGTTATGCACAAAACAGTCTAAAGAAAATCGGACATTACGACAACTATGTTTACGCGATTTCCCAATTTTAAACCATTCAAAACCAACCCAATTCAACCTCAATCCAACATACAACCAACATCCATCCTTATCACATCATAACAACCCCAACCAATTCAATTTTAACCTTCATACTTATGCCTAAGCTTAACTTTAACCATACTTAAGTTCTTTTAATCAAAACAACAACATTTACCATTCCATTTCAATACCATTTCACTCCCAAACTCTAAATCATAAACATCAAGCTACAATATCACCCTACCAATCAAAATCATCTTATAATACATAGGAATCTAGGGTTTGGAGATGATATACCTTCCTTGGAGAGTGGAGAATCAAGAGAATGGCTTGGAATCACCCTTAAAGTCCTTATCCAAGCTTAATCTAAACAAAACTTCAAGAACACAAGTTTTAGTTCTTGAAAAACACTATTCACCATCTTCTTTCATGATTTATAGAAAAAGATTGGCTTGGAATTAGAAGCTTAAACTTATAGGAAGTATGTAACTATCCATGGGGAAGCTTAGATAATTACCTTGCTAAATAGTAAGTGGTGGAGCTTGGATCTTCAATTTTTAAGAAAAGAAGCCGAGAGCATGAAGAAGAAGAAGAGAGATTTTTGTGTTTTGTTTGGTGAAATGAAATGTTTTGGCTTGGTTGGTTGGTTGATTTTTGTGTTGTTTTTGGTTAATTACTTAATTAACCTTGATTTTGTGTGGTTATAATTCAACCACACTTCCTTCCCTTCTATGTCATGCTTGTGTCATCCTCATGATGTCATCCTCCCCTCCTTGTCCTCTTCTCATTGGTTGGGTGACATCACTCTCTCTAATCCCTTTGATTAACTTCCTAATTGTTTGCCTAATGACCGCTGATCTGTTATACGGTTCGCTTAACTTTCGTTTTCGTTTATCGCTTGAGGTATCATACCCGGGATCTTATTACTTAGGTTCCCTTAACCTTTCTCGATACATTATATTCCTTTTTATGATCCTCTATTATAATCCTTTAATTTAAATCCTTTTTATCCTGTTACCTTATACTCAATTCTCTCCGTATCTAGTGTATTTCTGGGAAAAACCAAAGTGTTCGGATTTGGATTCTGACGATCTTTACATACACTTATATCCCATATAAAATACTAATAAAATCTCAGAATATCCATATCAGAACCCCTACATAGTGTGGCATGAAAAGTTTTCTCATTCAGCAAAAACACTATTCATAAGGGTTTCAAAAATTTCCCAAAAATTGGGGTTATTACAACTAGCATGACTTTCGGTATGACTATTGATTGTCATACCGATTGTCTTGCTAATACAAAAGATAGTCTTGCTGGATTAAAACAAATTTTAATCAAATAATAATTCTGAATTAATTAATCAATTAATTTAATTAATCTTTGCAGATTTAATTTATTCTCTTAATTAGATTATATGACTTAATTAATTAATAGAGAATTAATACTAATCTTGAGCAGCAACCATTCTTCTGAAAATCTTCTGAAAATCACTGTCAATTATAAATCAATTCCACCACTTCAATGTTGACACTCGATGTACTGTCTGGTTCATGAGTGACTAACTTCCGTGACGTTTCTTCATGCCTTGACTTTGATACTCTTGATTTTCTTCAGACTAAATCCTTGTAATTAATTGATACCCTAACGAGATCTCTGTCACTTGATTAAATCCACAATCTTGATTTATATCACTGAGGCTTGATCAATTTCTTGAGCTTCTTCCAGTGAATTAAGTCCTCAAGTCTGTAGACGAACAATGTTACTTAATCCTTCGACATATGTTACTTTGAGAGATCTCTTTGACGATAGAACCACTATTTACTTGTTACATCCTTATTTGAGTTGAGTTAAATCCTCGAATAAACAAGTAGGCTATGACATATGCCTTTCAATCTCCCCCTATTTGTTTGTTAGACAATAACAATAAATACCTAGAGGATAACTCAACTAACAAATAAGAAAAAGATATAAACAGTAATGCAAAGTAAATAGTAGAAAAGTTCTGGATTATATTTAACATTTTCCAGATTCCAAAAGAAATTTACAAGTGAATACAAGATAGATGTTCCTCTAGTCTGAACATATAACTACATTAGTCTATCTTGATTCATAAAGTCCTAATCATATTACATTAAGTTTTGAGCTAATTGAATTCAGTTGTCTTCTCTTCCGAATTTACCTTCTTCCAAATCTTGAAGCAATTCCTTGTCAAAGACACGATCCTTTTCAGAAGTGAAGTTGGCTGGTCTGACTGGTTGAACTTCAACTGACTTTAGCTTATTCTTGAACTGAGTGTACCTTTTAATATTCTTTTCACAATAAACTTGAATCAGATCAGCTGCTTGAGTTTTCAACATGGATGAATATCCAGCAGTTCTTAAGTGATGTTCCATCCAGACAAGATACTTAGTTGAGTAGTCTTTAAGAGATTGTGAATCGAGCTGGCAGATTTGAAGACAGACAGACTTAAAGAATCTTACCTGATGAGGATTGTTGACCACTTGAGGACTAGCCCTGCTGGCAAACTCTTTGAGCCTTTCTCGAAGAACTTCATTCAATTCTGAGCTTCTTTTGACTTTGTTGAGAAGAACCCAAATCTCTGATAAAGAACGATTCTCAAACAGATGAAGTGATACCTTGAAAGATCCTTCGCTCTGACAATATACAAATATGCTCATTTCATTTAAAGATCTGTCAAAGGCAGCTGTGATCCTTGAGACTTCAGTCTTTATAGAATTCATGTACACGTCATTGTTTGGATTAGAGATCTCCATCTTGTCCAGAAGATGTAGAAACTGCCTATCATTGTTTGTGCTCAGCTGAGGCATATCAAGTACTCTCATAGCTTCATCCCATTTTTCACCAATCTTTAGTCTGACATCTCTTCTCCTTTCTTTAGCTTTAATGTCATAAAGACGTTGCTTTTCAAGAGTTTCTGTTCGTTCAATATTTTTCCTCATATCAATGATCTGGGATACCTTTTTGAGTTCAGCTTCTTTTTTTTTTCAACTCTGACTACTGCTGCTGAAACTCTTTCTCAAAAACAGGATCCACTTGAGCTTCCTCTTCCCATTCTCCAAAATCACTTTCCTCCTCAGCTTCAAAGAAACCATCTTTATCTCCCAAGACTGATTCAGTGGGAATGTCAAAAATATCAAAGTCATCATGTTCTCCACTATAGTAGACATCATCAGCCTTGCCCGTGCCTCCAGCAGAAGAATCTTTTTCTTTTCCCTTTCCACTTCTCCCTTTCTTCTCCCCCTTAGTTGAGGAATCCTCTACAGACTTTCCCTTAGATCCTCCATGACCTCCATCACCTCCAGAGCCTGAGCCTCCACCAGACGGCCCTTCAAAGAAAGTCCTTTGTTCTTCATTAGGGCAGTGAGAATTTTTGATCATGAAGTACAAGTGCTTCATCCCTTCATTGAGATGTTCCATGCCCGTCTCTATCTTCAGAAATCTGGAGGGATCCAGTGAATGATTCATTTCAACCAAGTCTTCAAGAGAAGTCATTCTTGTATGGAGAGAGCAGAAGTTTGAAATGTCTTTAGCTGATAACGTTGGAGATGCCTGGATTGAGTTAAGCTTTGGTACAACAGATGTCTTCAAATCTGATATTTCAGTCCTGATGAGAGCCGGCTGATTATTGACAGAGGTGGAAGAAGAAGACCGTTCAACCACTTGTGCTTTGAATAATTGAGCCTCAGCCTGACTTTTTGCATGTTGTTCTTTCAGTTCAACAATTTGAGCTAACAGATTTTCAGTATTTGTGTCTGTGTGTGCGCTCACCTGAATATCTCTCCTGTTTGATTCACTCAACTCACGTGCTTGTGTATCTCTCAATATTATTGCTCGTGAGGAGTCTTCCTGATGCTGATCTTCTGTACCTGTATTTAAAATCACCCTAGCCTCTTCAAGAGAGGTCAGTGGTGGTGCAATGGGAATTCGCGAGTCCCGATCCTCAGTCAAACCTATCTTTTCATGTGAAATAGATGTCTGAATTGCTTCAGGGATAGATTGACCGAGTTGCCCTCCCCTTTCTCCAGATAAATCTGTGAGTGGAGAATCCCGTGAGGGAGCCAGAGGTGTTGGATCTGGGAGGGGAGAAAATGACTCTATTAAAGGTGGCTGAGAGTCAGATTTTCCCTCAGAAGCATGTGACTGCTCTTCTGCCGTAACTATGACAGGCACTGTAACCGACTCAATGTGCACTCCTCACTCCGTGTCCTGAGTATCATCTATTGGTCTGTATGCTTCCATTGTGAGTAATGGAAGTGTGCTTGACTCAGTACAGGATGCCATGGCCCTATGGCGAATTTCAATAGATTCATCCTGTTGATAGAATGTCTCTAGTAACTGTTCACTGGCCATATCAAAGTCCATGTCCTGTTGGGAGGACAAGGATGGGCTTTCAGATGCCTCAGTAAATGTTCTTCTTTTCTTGGGAGGAGGCAAAGCTGAGGGTTCATTCACATCCACCAACATACTAATTCCTACTAACCTTCTAGGCAACATTTTAGATAGTGAGGGAGAGGTTGAGATAGGTTGTGACTCTGTGTTTGGCTCTATGACCTGGGATTGAAGCTGTGGTTCTACAACTTCATGGTCAGTCCTATCAACCACTGGGGGTCTTTCAACAGAAGGAGGAATAGTTTGAGTTTGAGGAATTATTACCTGCAGAGGAAGAGCATTTGATGTTTGAGCCTGGGTGGTTTGAACCACTGGAGGTTGAGCTTGCTGTTCATGACCGGGAAGATTGAAGATAGGTAAAGGAATGTAAGTGGCCATGAAAGAAGATACAAGTACTAGAACTTGCATGAATTTGAAGGTTGTGTCTTGGCGTGTATAAATCTTTTTGCTTACTGGAGGGGGTTCAGTTACTGAAGAGTTAGCAAAAAGAGCTTTATGCTCAGGTGAGAGAAGATGTTCTGCTATGAGCATGTGAAAACGAGCGTAGTAGCACGAAACCCTACGATTTGTAAATGATCACGTAAAGCAGTAGTGAGACGTCTCAGAAGAATGGGTAAAAGTAGTTTGCCAAAATTGATCCTTTGATTGAAAACAACCGCAAGACCAATATACTGCAGAGTGGAAGTGATGTTGTGAAAGTTGGATTTAGTGCAGTTGGCAAATACTTTAGAAAGTGTATCGAAGAAAATGTCCCATTCAGAAACCAAATTGGATTTATACAACTTGGTTAAGTTAATCACCCCCTGATAGTGAATAGCATGGAAAAAGTTTGAAATATCATTTTCAGAGGGCAAATTACAGAAATTGTCCAATGGAAAATTTAACGCTCGATTGATGACTGTTTCATCAACTACATACTGTGTGTTTGCCACGGTGAATGAAAAAGATTTAAAATCATCGGCCACAGTAGAGGTTGTGCAAATCAGTCTGAGCAGATCGACATTTAAAATCACATTTGATTTAATAGAAGAGCTAACAATCGAATGGTCATTTAAAAATCTAATCCACGGCTTAAATTTTTCCACATCACATTTATCTGGATTAAAATAACCAACAAGATTATGCGAGACAATTTGGAAATTGAGAGCCATTAAAAAATATAATAAAACACACACTTTCAGAATTTTAAGAGTAATATTAAGAAAATTCGAATTAATTAAATTAATTTAATAATTCGAATTAAATCAATTATATCCGAAAAATTTGGAAAGTAATGTATCTCGTTAAAGTTCTTAACTCACAACACAAGATCTGAAAAACGCACAAGACACAAAACAAAATTAACTAAATAACACACCCAAAAACAAACAAACACAAAACGATTTTGAAAGGAAAAAAAATTGGCAGCACTTTTGTATGTATATAACAGGAGTGAAATTTTGTAAAGCTGAGTAAAAACTCGAGCAAGAAGACAATTAGTAACAATGGCGATTAGAGTTTGATCGAATAGAGAGAGAGAGAGAAAAAAAAACTGCTGGAATTTGAAAGGGGAAAAAATTGAACTGCTTACAAAATAAAAGACATGAAAAAAAACTTAAGTAGACAACTGGTATGACAATCGAGGAAAGTCATACCGATTGTCTTCCCGATTGTCATACCAGGCTAATAGAAATAACAAAAACAAATAAAAATAAAACTGGTATGATAATCTGATAGTCATACTGATTGTCATACCAATATTAAATACATGAATATATCAGAATAAACTAGAAAGACAATCGATAGTCATACCGATTGTCATTCTAGTATAAAATTAAAACAATAACAAATATATATACTGAAATGACTTTCAGCAAGACAAGTATAAAATTAAAACAATAACAAATATATATACTGAAATGACTTTCAGCAAGACAATTTCAATTCAGCAAGACAATTTCAATTGTCTTGCCGATTGTCATTCAAGTATAAAATTAAAACAAATATATATATATATATATATATATATATATACTGAAATGACTTTCAGCAAGACAATTATAAAATTAAAACAAATATATATATATATATATATATATATATACTGAAATGACTTTCAGCAAGACAATTTCAATTGTCTTGCCGATTGTCATTCTAGTATAAAATAAAAAGAAATATATATATTATATAAAACAAATATAAACAGTTTTTAACAAATACATAACATATTAAAAATTACAAAAAACTACAATAAATACTAATATAGATATGGCAGAAAATATTTACACAATTAAAATATTTCAGAGATAATTATATTTTCAGTCCAAAAATAGATTTCTTTTGAATTTTAGCAAATAAAATTCATAGAAAAACATTTTTAGAGAAAATAAAATATTTTGAGACATTAAAATTAACAAGTTGAATAAATAAATAAGATAAGATAATAAAACTTACATAGAAATAAGCAAGAAATTATGGAAAATATGATAAAATAAATTTGCAAATGAATTTTTCATTTATTAAAAATTCATTTGTAAATTCATTCAAGAACAGATTTCAGATATTCACAAGTTTAATCACTAAAGCTATTCAACATACCCAATTTACCAACTAATCTGGTAAATGTAGATTCATCAAGAGGTTTAGTGAAAATATCTGCTATTTGTTCTTCTGTTGGAACAAAAAATAGTTCAACAGTACCATTCATGACGTGCTCTCTAATAAAATGATACCTGATGTCAATGTGCTTGGTCCTTGTATGCTGCACAGGGTTGTTGGTGATGGCTATTGCACTTATATTGTCACACAGAATAGGTATTTTGTTCAATACAGAGCCATAGTCCCGTAGCTGATTCCTAATCCACAAGATCTGAGCACAGCAGCTTCCAGCAACAATATATTCAGCCTCGGCCGTTGAATTGGAAACTGTTTGCTATTTCTTGCTGTACCATGAGACTAGTCTGCTACCTAGGAATTGACAACTCCCTGAGGTGCTTTTCCTATCAACAACACTTCCTGCGTAATCTGAATCTGTATATCCAACAAGGTTAAAACCAGATTCTTTAGGGTACCAAATACCTAGATTTGGTGTTTCCTTAAAATATCTCAAGATTCGTTTAACAGCAACGAGATGAATATCTCTAGGATCCGCTTGAAACCTTGCACATAAGCATGTAGCATACATAATATCTGGTCTACTTGCAGTAAGATAGAGTAACGAGCCAATCATACCTCTGTAGCTTGTGACATCTACCTTAATGGAGTTTTCACATGGTCTAAGCTTGACAGCTATAGTTGACGGAGTCCTTGCTGATGCAGAATCCTCTAGATTGTAGTTTTTGAGGAGTTCCTTGAGATACTTGGATTGACAAATAAAAGTTCCATCTAACCTTTGATTTACTTGTAATCCAAGAAAGAACTTCAGCTCTCCCATCATGCTCATTTCAAATTTGTTGTGCATTAACTTAGCAAATCTCTAACAGAGATTATCATTAGTAGACCCAAATATTATATCATCCACATAGACTTGGACTAATATAGTATCATTCTTATGCTTTTTAGAAAAGAGAGTTTTGTCTATGACACCTCTAATAAAGCTATTTTCAATAAGAAATTCAGAGAGAGTGTCATACCATTTTCTCGGAGACTGTTTGAGTCCATAGATAGCCTTGAAAAGAAAGTAGACAAAATCTAAATGATCCGGATCTTCAAAACCAGGAGGTTGCTCTACATATACCTCTTCATCCAGCTTTCCATTCAGAAAGGCACTCTTGACATCCATTTGATAAACTTTAAAGTTAGAGAATACTGCAAATGCCAGAAATATCCTGATGGCCTCTAGTCTAGCCACTGGAGCATAGGTTTCATCATAATCAATGCCTTCAGCTTGAGAATACCCTTTAGCTACCAGTCTTGCTTTATTTCTTGTAACCACACCATCTTCATCTAGTTTATTCCTGAATACCCACCGAGTACCAACAACTTTCTTGTGTGTAGGTCTAGGTACCAGTTTCCAGACTTGTTGATGTTCAAACTGATTGAGTTTATCTTGCATAGCAATCACCCAATCTGGATCAGTCAGTGCTTCCTCAATCTTCTTAGGTTCCATCTCAGAAAGAAATCCCGAGAACAAACACTCATTTTGAGTAGCACGTCTAGTTCTGACTCCAACATCTGGATCACCAATAATCAACTCAAATGGATGAGCTTTATTCCAGACAGTCTGTCTTGGAAGATTTGATCTTGATGATTCGCCTTGAAATTCATTGGGATGTTTTGTCCTACTAGTTGATCCTTCAGCATCTTCCCCTGAGTTGTTGCCATGTTGACTTGAAGATTCTCTGTCAGTAGCAGCGGTATCTCCATTGTTGCCAAATTTCCATCACCATTACCTTGAGTATCATCATGATTAACAGGTTCTTCACCAGCAACAACCTCAGGTTCTTGATCATTATCTGATTCTGAATCTGACATATCATCAAACTTCAGTTTCTCAGAAGGATCTTCAGTTTGGATACTAGGGAGTTTAGTGTCATCAAATGTAACATTGACACTTTCAGTTACTTTGTGTTGATCAATGATATACACCCTGTATGATCTTCTTCCATATCCAACAAAAATACCCTCATATGCCTTTGTCTCGAATTTACCACGACAATCATCTCCATCCTTGAGCACGAAGCATCTGGCACCAAATACATGAAAGTATTTGATAGAAGGTTTCTGTTCATTCATAATCTCATAAGGAGTTTTCATGAAGTCTTTGTTGATTAGAGTTCGATTCTGAGTATAACATGCAGTATTGACAGCTTCAGCCCAAAAGTACATTGGAAGACCTGATTCACTTAACATCGTTCTTGCAGCTTCAATCAATGTACGATTCTTCCTTTCTACCACTCCATTTTGCTGAGGGGTTCTAGGAGCTAAAAATTGTCTGGTAATCCCTTTGTCTGTACAGAATCCATTGAGAAGTGAATTCTTGAATTCTGTTCCATTATCTGACCTTATTGCTCTAACAGGGACATTAGAATCTAACTCGATCAACTTGATATGATCAATCACAACTTGTGGTGTTTCATCCTTAGAGTGAAGGAATAAAACCCACGTATACTTGGAATAGTCATCAACTATCACAAGACAGTAACACTTCTTTGACATAGAAAGAACATTAACTGGTCCAAATAAATCCATGTGCAATAATTGCAGAGTACCAGTTATGGAGGATGTTTCAGTGCCTCTGTGACTTGCTTTCTTTGACTTTTCTTTCTGGCAAGCCTCACACAGTCCTTCTGGGGAGAATTCCAGCTGAGGAAGACCTCTGACCAATTCTCTTTTGACAAGAGAATTCATTGTTTTGAAATTGAGATGAGAAAGTCTCTTGTGCCATAGCCAACTCTCATCTGACGATGCCTTTGCATAGAAAAAATTGACTTCAGGATTGCTTCCAGAGTTCATGTCAGCTACGAACAGATTTCCTTTCCAGATTCCCATCAAGGAGGGTTTTTCATTTTTCTTGTGCAGAATTTGACACTTCAGCTTGTCGAATAAAACATTGTACCCGTTGTCACAGAACTGACTAATGCTAAGCAGATTGTGGTAAGTCCTTGCACAACATACACATTTTCAATGATGACATTTCCAGCTAGCAAACAACCATATCCCTCAGTTAAACCTTTGCTGTTATCTCCAAAGGTAACCACTGGGCCAGCTTTCTCAACCACATTTGATAGCAGGGCTCTATCTCCGGTCATATGTCTTGACGATCCGCTGTCAAGAATCCACACTACCGGTTGTACCTGTTTAATGCCGTGCAATATAAATGGATTAGACCTTCTTTGGAACCCAAGCTTGGTTGGGTCCGGCATACTTGTAAAATTGGCCTTTATCAGGCAAAACAACATTCTTAAATTTAATGTTCTCAACTTTCTCAATGACTGGACATTTGACCTTGTGAATAGCCTTGACAAATTTCTGTTTAGGCTTAGGCACAAATGTCTCTTTTCTAGCTTTAGGAGGACTAGCAGTCTTAGACCTATCATGCTTCCTATTATTCACCATGTTGACGAGGAGTAGTCTTATCATTAGAAACATGCTTACCATTAAAATAAGCATACATCAAATTAAAAGCACAAGACATACAATCAGGAACACCACATGCTTTATGAGAGGGATTAACAATAGGCAACTTATGCATGGTAGACATGGCATTTGTGTTATCCAACTCATGTGTGTCTGAGTTAGTCTCAGTTGCTTTCACAACTTTGACTGGAACCTTTGACATACTTGACTTGGAAACAGCTTTCTCATTAGCAAGATCTTCAGTACGGATTTCTTCTTGAATAATAAATGAGGTCTCATCAAATGATTCAGCAATTGATTCTTTATAGAGGGGTTCATCAACACCCTTAAGCACATGTGGTACTTCCCTACCTTCAGCACAGACATGAGGAGGGGAGTTTATGCCTAATTTTCCAATAGCAACATTGTAATCATAACCTATTCCAGATGTTTGATTAACAGCTTGCTTATTGTAAAACTCTTTGGACTTCGAACAAGAATTAAAGTAAGCTTTAACCTTAGCCTCAAGACCGGTGATCTTGTCTTTGAGAATAGTTTCGAGTTGTCTATAACAGTCAACTCTATTCTCTAGAAAAGATACTTGTTCTTTTAATTTATCTTGATTAATGTGCACAAGTCTTAATTCATTGACCTCTTTCTCAAGGTCTTCGATTTGTTGATTTAACATTTCATTATCACGACGAGCACAATCTAGGGAACCTCGTAGATGATAAACTAATTCAGCGTCAGTAAATTTTACCTCTTTTCTTGACGATAAGGTGTTTGCATCACTAGCCATGAGAGCAAGATTTCCAACTTCTTCATCTTCACTGTCAGTATCATCCCAGCTTCTTCCCTTTGCCAGGTAAGCCCTTTCAGATTTACTCTTCTGATTAGAATCATAAGAGTTCTTCCTAACTTGTTTTGGCTTCCTGTATTCTGTGGCAAAGTGTCCTAACTCATTGCAGTTGAAGCATCGAATGGTGCTTCGATCAACCATCCTTGTTTTGTACCCACCACTGCTGGTGTTAGAGGATGAAGATCCACCTTTCTGGAATCTGTTGTAGTTGGACTTGTACTTGAACTTGGGATTCCTCTTGAATCTGACATTGGAGAATCTCTTGACAATCAGGGCCATTGACTCATCTTCCAATTGCTCCAGTTCTTCCAAGGAATAAAAATCATCTCCTGATTGATTTGTAGTAGGAGGATCAAATTCTGCTACTATCACATTTTCTTCAACCTTGGAAGACTGTACCATTTTTTCTGACTGTTGAGATTGTTGTTGATATTGTGGTTGTTGTTGTTGTTCTTCAGCTACTAGAGCAGTAGACGTGCTGACCACTCTTCCTTTCCTGTAGACTTCCTTCTGCTGAATCCGTAGACTTCCTTCTGCTGAATCTGCTCCAACTCATAGGTCTTTAACACACCATAGAGCCTTTCCAAAGAAATCTCACTCAGATCTCTTGCTTCTCTTATGGCAGTGATTCTATGTTCGAGATGAGTTGGCAGTGTTAAAAGGAACTTTTTGTTGACCTCCCTGATGGAATAGTATTTACCATTAATGTGCAGGTTGTTGATCAATGCATTGTACCTCTCAAACACTTTAGTGATTCCTTCTCCGGGATTGGATTTAAAGTATTCATACTCAGAGGTTAGGATTTCTAACTTGTTCTCCCTAACTTCCTTTGTGCCTTCATTAATAACCTCAATAGTTTCCCAGATGTGTTTGGAATCTTTACAGTTCATCACATGTCTATTCATCAAGGGATCAAGGGAATCTACTAACATTAATTGAAGGCTAGCATTCAGGGAGGCTTCTTCTTTTTCAGCAGGAGAAAAATCCTCAGGATCTTTCACATAAGTTCTAGCTTTGGTAATCACCACATCATTTTCTATTACCTCTGGTTTAATAACCATCGGAATTTTTAGACCCTTCTTTAACACTTCCAGATATTTGGAATTTGCAACTTGTAAAAACAATAGCATCTTCTTCTTCCACATAACATAATTTTCTTTATCGAATAGTGGAATTTTAACAGTTCCAACTTTTTGTGTAGTCATTATGAATTTTTGAGTAAATAAAAATTCAAGGAGTGAAAGAATCACAAAAGTCTAGGATCTTGATTTGTCCGTTAATGAGAAGGCTCTGATACCAATTGTTAGGTCTCAATATATTTGTAGAAGGGGGCTGAATACAAACAATACCGTTTAATCGAATAAAATGTGGAATAAAAAAGTGAAACAATATTCAAGTTAAATAAAACTATTATTAAACTTGAAAGGTGTTACAACAACGGTATCATTTACAAGGGATTAATCTCAAATAAATTATTCCAAATCTAGAATAAATTCGACATGAACTTTTTCTATTTTGGTAATAAAAAGGATCAAATGCTAAATGCAATTTGAGATTAAGTTCTAGGGATTTTGATCCGCTAGATAGTTACACAAGAACAAGAAAAGGATTTCTAGTGGATTAGATTTAACAATAAATACTAGAAATAAATGATCTGAGAATTTGCAATAAGTTCTCTGCAGTTTTCTTTTGTTCTGTGTTCTTCTGTGTTTTACATTCAATACACTGCTTCTTTTGAAAACCAGCTTCAGTTCTTTTATATTAAATCACTCCTTGATTTAACTGGAAAGACAATCCTTTTAGCTTAGCATGACAATCCTTTTAACTGGTAGGACTTTCGGTAGGACTATCCATTGAACTGATAGAACTTTCGGCAAGACAATCTAAATGAACTAGCATGACTTTCGGTATGAGCATTGATTGTCATACCGATTGTCTTGCTAATACAAAAGATAGTCTTGCTGGATTAAAACAAATTTTAATCAAATAATAATTCTGAATTAATGTCACACCCCCAACTTTAACAGCAAAATAAATATAGCTATTACATCATTTTAATGAAGAATACACAACCAAATCCAAGATCTTATAGTTTAGGGTTTGGAACAGCCCAACACTACCAACTATTACATCTGATTACAAATACCGAGTCCTCACACAACTATTATTACTTATTCTACCTGAGCTCGAACATAAGCATCAGCATCACAGGTCTTACGGGCAGCCTGCTTGAATCTAACATAGCTGCTAGCTGTAATATCAGGGTAAAGCAAGGAGTGAGCCAAATGCTCAACAAGTGCTAACACTACGACACAAAACATAAATCGAGATATACATTGAAGAATGACAATGGAAAGACATAACCAAAGGTAACGAGAGATAAAACTATGTAAGATGGCATCATTTTGCTTGCATCAAAACAATTTTAAAATCATGTTTTAATCAAAATCATTTTTATGACGCTACGGATTACAGCCGGTGATCAGCCGCGAAGTAATCCCGAACCTCGCTGGGTTCTAAAACATTAACGGGAATCCCTAGGCAACTTTTAAGCCTAATATAAGTGTGGAAAGGACTCGCGTCTCAGTCCAAATCCACTATTCAAGAAAACATTTATCCCCCTTTGGGACTGAAAACCCATATTTTATTTATTTCAAAAGATGATGCCGAATTGTAACAAAATCTCTTTTAACAGTAAATATTTTTATTAAGGGATTATAGATCAACTCGAAACATGGGAAATATGGTACTAAATCTCAGGGCCATGATTCACAAAACTTTACTCTATTAGGGTAACCAAAAGATTTTCATATGTCAGAACTTGGACAGGAAAATATGGTGAGACTAATGGATAATATGAAGGGGTAATGCCAAACTGGGCTTAAAGCAATGGTTTGTCGTCGAGGTATTGGTGTTGGATCATTAAGAAGATAAGCTTCACGAATACTATGGGTGTTAAGGTAATGATCTCTAGCTCAGGATGAATGTGTATATCAGAATTGTCAAGCTTTAGGATAGGAAAGAGGGTATCAAATAATGAGGAATCATGTTGGTAAGTTTCTGACTATCAAAGTTCAAGGTAAGGTTCTATAGGGGTTCAAGTATCAGGATGAGATATCAATACTTAGGAATCATCATCATGTTAATCAAGAGGATCAATTAAGTAATATAACAACTCTTTATTTTATAATGGTATTTAACTATCATGAAAAGACTTTTGAACTACTTGCAATACATACTTGAGGGTTCATGGCATCTCTATGTAATTCAAAGATAAGCGAGAGATACGCTTGATTTAAACATATCAAAATGACTCAGGATAATTGCATCGATAAATATGAACTGTTTATAGTAAATATGAAGGTCAAGTTGAATCACTTGCCTTGAGATAGGCTGGTCTGGTCTGACTGGTAGGAGCAACTGGAGCTTCACTCGACTTTTATGGCAAGTTTTCCCTCGTCTCGAGATCCTACATAAATAATAATAATCCTCATTATAATATATTCTTACCATCTCAACCTATTTACAACCCGAAATTAAACACGGATGGCACTTAGGCCTATATGCACTTAATTTATATCCACCTTTATATTTCAAATGTACACACGTAGCCACATAATCACATATCATATATTAATACAAAATAACACCATATATACCATAATGCAACACTAGGCTTGGATGATCTCGACTCACAACTTAAGTCACTTGGTCACTAAACTAGACAAGATCTTTAAATTTTGGCTTCCTAACTCGATGTGCCTTTCCTAAATTATCCAAAACCTATTTACCCTCACTTATGCCTTTTGCTCTACTGACCTTATACTATCTTACAACTATGGTGGTCGACCTAATACTCACTTCTAAGTGTTCTAAAACTGTGTGATAAGTGAAAGTGCTCACTGGTACAAATTTCAGAATGACAACTATGGTTTCTTGAGTACATTAGACACTCTTAAACTAAAAGTTTTCCTTCAAAACTTTTACACAAGACTCTCCTGACCTAAGGGCATCTCACAAACTTGATGTAGCTCAAGGGCCTGGCTTGGGCCTTCTTGGGCCTAAGCTAAAAGTCCAAGTTTCCCCTGTTTTTCTGAGCAGAAAATGCCCTGACTTGAATTAACTTGTGACACATGGTTCTAACTCATATCCTATGAACTATGGTTGGAAAAACTTCTCTGACACTCCCTCTAACTAAGGCCCAATTGGGCCTAATGAGGGCCTACCCATGACATGGTCAAATTTCCCTATTTCTAAGTTGCAACAAAACTGTCCCCTGCTGGACAGATTTTGTTATTCTACTTGTGCACCTAACCAAATGACATGCAAACCTCCAACCAACTCCTAGAACCTTTTATATACTCCCAATACTAACTTCTGGTAGCTTGGGCCTCAAAGTGCACACCAATGACATGGTCAAAACTCACTCTAAACCTCAGGGTGCTATTCTGATTTTTCTGCAGAAGCTATAACTCTCATTTTCCAAGGTTTTCACTTGACAAACTCAACTAACAACAACTCAATACTTAAACCAAGACTTATACATGATATTCTACTGAACTAACTCCCTTATTCTCAAAATAACCTTGGTGAGATCATCCTTACCTAAGGTACAATAATGGCAAAACAAAAGAGACTACACTTCACAAATCACAAATCTTCATGCTTTTGAAACAACAAGATATATATTTTTATAAAAGATAACCACGAATTGTTACCATGCAACAAGAAGCATAAATCAATATTAACACATTATTCCTACTGAAATTAAGGCTCACTAACAAAATCTTTCCAAATGATCAAAATCTTACAACATTCTAAGAGAAATCCACATGCATGCATGCCTTCGGGTTTTTCAAACCAAAACAACACATTTTCTACATATGTTCTATCATAAAATTGACATGCAAGCCTAGCATAAGATATACCTAGAAGATCACTTAGCATGCAAAGAGTTTTATCAAATTTTCACCATAAAATTCAAGTCATTATCACATAAACATGCAAAAATTGATTTAATCAACAAGAATAGTCTTAAGGACCATTCATTCGGCTCCCATATGGTCATGGCCGAATGAAATGGATGGGAATGGCCATTTAATCATCAAGAGTTTCCCTCTCAAGATTTGGCACTTCTCCATTCCTTGTAGTCCTCTCAAAAACAACCCTAATCTCACAAGAATCAAGGTTATATTTTGAGTTTCACTAAAACCTTTACATGCAACCTTTAAACTTAAACTTTTCACTCATCACTCTTTGAATTATGTATGATCAAGATATAGGAAGTAACATTTACTTGATTGCAAAGTGGGAGCTTGAATGAAGAATGAAAAAAAGGGAGGAGGGTATGGCTTCGGCCAAAAAGCCGAGTGGTGAGGGGAGAGCCGAGTGGAGGGGGAGGAAAGGAGGAGTGTGGAAATGGTGGGGTGAATGTGGAGTAATAATCATGTTAGTTTGGTTTTTATTTGGCCAAAAGTGAGTGGATTTGAGATTTTACAAGAGTAACCTTCCAATATAGTTAGGTAGATTTGCATACAAGGGTAAAGTGGTAATTTGGTTAGTAGAATGAAAGTGAGTGGGGTTGGAAATGCCTTCCTTGCCCCTTAGTTGAATTGGAAGAGTATTTGCATGCAAGGGTAGCCATGTAATTTGCTAATTATAACAAATAAAATTTATAAAGATTTATTTTTATAAAATAAAATACAAGTTCAAAAATTATAAAATTTATACCATAAAATAACTTGGATTTTTAGAGACTTTATAAAATCATTTTCAAAATTTGTGAACAAAATACCTTTTAAAAGAAATTTTTTCCAAAGCTTAGAATATTCATTATAAATCAAAAATAAAGAAATTAAATAAACTCTTGCTTTGAAAAATCATATACTACACAAAGCAAATTTATAATGCAAAAATTTTCACTCACACTAGCGTACAATCATTGAATATATTTTCATTTGACTTTAATATTATACCCAATCCACAAATAATATTACATAAAATGTCGGTCGTAACAATTAATTAATCAATTAATTTAATTAATCAACAAATTGATCTTTGCAGATTTAATTTATTCTCTTAATTAAATTATATGACTTAATTAATTAATAGAGAATTAATACTAATCTTGAGCAGCAACCATTCTTCTGAAAATCTTCTGAAAATCACTGTCAATTATGAATCAATTCCACCACTTCAATGTTGATACTCGATGTACTGTCTGGTTCATGAGTGACTAACTTCTGTGACGTTTCTTCATGCCTTGACTTTGATACTCTTGATTTTCTTTAGACTAAATCCTTGTAATTAATTGATACCCTGACGAGATCTCTGTCACTTGATTAAATCCACAATATTGATTTATATCACTGAGGCTTAATCAATTTCTTGAGCTTCTTCCAGTGAATTAAGTCCTCAAGTCTGTAGACGAACAATGTTACTTAATCCTTTGACATATGTTACTTTGAGAGATCTCTCTGACGATAGAACCACTATTTACTTGTTACATCCTTATTTAAGTTGAGTTAAATCCTCGAATAAACAAGTAGGCTATGACATATGCCTTTCATTATGGGTAATTATGTGAAATTTGTAGGTACAAAGATTATTTGTGTAATTAATTATTGAGTTGTATGACATTATTTTGCTTTAAAATGATTTTATCGAATATTTTTTCTCATAAATGCTAAAATTATTTTTGTTTTTTTATAATTTTTATTTATTATTTTTAGGAGTTTATAAAATTTAGAAATCCATATTTTATTGATTATTTAATTTTAAATAATTTTCTGATTTCATTTAACTGAAAAATCAGTATTTAATTTCAGAATGTTTTAAAAATCATGAAAATTTTATTCTATTAACTTTTAAAGATTTCAAGAATTTTAAAATTTGTTTCGGAAAATTTTCTGATTAAATTCACTCGCAAGTTTGTTCGTTAAATTGTTAATTGCGGGTATAATGTGCGTATAAAAATGCTTATTAAATTATGAAAATTTTTAGGTTATGAATATTTTATTATGCTGAGAATTTTAAAACTCGTTTGGTAATTTTTGACTCAGTATCAACCGTAATTTTTATTCGATAAATTGCATATTTTGAGCTAAAAACTCAGGCTTTCGGAAATTTTAAGCACACGTGTCCAGCCTAATTGTTGCGGGTTGAGTGCCGATAAGTACAGAAAGATATAAGCAAATAAAAGGAAAAAAAAAGGGAAAACAACACACACACACAGACGCGCCTCCCTGTTCTCTCTCTTTCGATCTCTGTTCTCTCCCTCACCTTACTCTCCTCTCGATTCTTTTCCTCCGCAATCTCTCCATCCACTCTCATTTTGTTCTCTTTTCTCCTTCTCTCTTTTCCCTCCGCTCCGTCCTCTATTTCCGGTGAGTTACCGCTGTGCTTCTTCCTTATATTCCGGTCGCCTTCCTTCGCTTTCTCCAGCGAGGCGGTGGCGCGTGGAAGGCTGTCTTCAACTGTGTTTTATGTAAGTGTGTATGTGCGTGATTTACAGTGTTGTGTGTGTGTGTAAATCATGTGTGTGTAGGTAAATCGTGCGTGTGTGTGTAAATTGGTTGGGTGTGTTTGCGTATATGCGTTTATGGTGATGTGGTGTTGCCTTCTTGTGTTTTCTGGCCACCTGCTATTCTGGTTGAGTTGTCCCTATTGGTTTCTGTTGGACTGTGTCGCTTTCCTATTTCCTTATTCGTATATTCAAACTTAATTTTTCGTTTTATTAATTCTGTAGGAATTACATGACAAATATTTGTGGATAAAATAATTTGATTTTTGTCTGGGAAATTAATATTAATCGGTGAAGTTTATTTGGAAACCCGAATTTTATCGGGCACCAATAAATTTTATCACCGTCTGCGATGAGCCTCGGCGAGCCGATGATGGGCGATGATGATTCTTATCTGAGTCCTATGTTTATAAAATTAAATAAATTAGTTACGGAAGTTAGGTTCGAAATGAAAGTGATTAATTATTTTGAAAGTTGTATCGGTAGTTGGGAATTGTTGGTTGTGGAGTGTTGTTGTTGATTGAGATTGACGTCGAATTGATTCGACGGGTAGGCCGATAAACAAGGGAGACGCTGCCCGATTTTCGGGAAACTAATTCTGAAAATATGGGAACGTAACCTATAATTATCGGAGATGTCGAACAAAAGTATATAATTACATTATACGAATCTAGTTACGTGCTATGATAAAATATTTTATTATAACCCTACTATTTTCAAAATAATGAATATACGTACTTTTCAAAAATAAACACTGAACCAAATTTCGAAAATGTGAACCTTAAATGTGATGTATATTTCAATAATACATATAAATACGGGTCGAGATATGAAATCGCATGGGTAGAAGTGATAGTGGTATTATTTTGAGCTTAAACGATTATTTGAACTAGGGTATTTCAGCCCTGTAGGTTTTAATCGGAAGACCCGAGGATTGACATCGGACTAAGAATGATCTAGTGGTTAGTCATCGAGCTCAGCGAGGTTCCAATCGAAGGACCCGAGTGTTGAGATCGTAGCCAGAATAGGGTAGTGGTTTGACGATAAAGACAAACGTTCAAGGCAATTCAAAAGTCAACCGATAATAGTGGTTAAAGCTTAAAAAGGAAAGTATTCCTAAACTTCTTTTAAAATACTGGAAATATCTCTTCATTCCTATTCTAAGTTCAGAATAGTTAACTTTTTTATATTTCGCTGCAATTACTCTTAATTATGCAAGTTCCTTTCATTATTATTCCTATATTATCGATTGCTCTCTTGAGCAAATACCCATTCTTTCGGGTTATTTGCGAACCCTGAATTGGGATGTTTTGAAATCAAAATGATTTGATATCAAAATACTCTATGGACTGGATTGTTACGATGAGGGCCAGTGATGGACTGGATCCTAAGGGCCAGAGATGGCTGGTCCCTTGATTATTAGGCCATAGTGCCTGGGTACCCCATATGTTGGTGGGTCTATGCAGTTGGGTATAGATCCGCACTATATCCAGACTGATCAGCAGGTTATAGTGCATACGTTGGTTTCTAGTGTTTAGTCTAATTTATTGTCAATCGCCATTAACGGCATTATCTCTCGAACGGTTTTATGATTCCAAAACTGAAAAGAACCCTGATTCAGGAGATAAATCTGGGAATTGCTCGTCACTTTTGTTTTATAATTCAGGGCTGGTAACAGCCAATCTTTATTCGCTCAACTATTTCAAAAAAATAGAAATGTTGTAAAATTGTTTAAAGATTTTGTCCAGAAAAGTTCTTTTGATATTGATTTTTTTGGAAATCGATTATATAATTGCTGGGCATTTTTGGCTCACTCTTGCTTTGTAAATTCTTATTTCTTTCAGAAACAAATGAGGATAAAAGTGAATAGCTTTGAATAGGCAGCAAAAGTTAGAAAGATCTCCGTTGCAAGAGGATGAAGATGTAAGAAAAATTGGACTAGGGAATTAGTACAAAGTTATCTAAACTTGTATTTTAGTTATTGTGAATTGTAGAAGGTTAGATTCTTGTTTCATATCATAACCTGTAAACGATCTGAATTTTAAGGGGTCATTGGTATATAATTTTAAATTATGTAAAGATTGTTTAGTGACACCAAATCTTGGCCCCGGATTTGGGATGTTACAAAAAGGGCTTATAGAGAAGTCTCATAGATATCGACAAGTCAAATGAAGATATGAAGATTGAAGATACCGACAAGTCATTTCTGCATGTAGAGAACTCAGAGATATTGACAAGTTAAAATGAAGATGTGAAGATTGGAGATATCGACAAGTCAAATTATCATTAGAGATCTAAGAGATATCGACAAGTCAAAATGTATATAGAGATCTCTGAGATATTGACAAGTCAATTCTACATGTAAAGATCTCAGACATATTGACAAGTCATTTAGCATGAAAATATTAAGAGACCTAGATAAGTCAAATATACCTATAGAGAACTCAGAGATCTCGATAAGTCATTATACTTATCGAGATGTCACTTCTCTATAGAACAAACTGGAGATCTCGACATGCCTCTCAAATACAGAATGCAAACAAGTGAAGATTCAAGATTATCGGTCAACAAACAATCTGTCAACTAGATTGAAAAGTCTACAAAGTAGCTGGGGAGAATACAAGATCAAGGGCCAAGCTTAACTAGACAAAGGATGGTCACAGACTTGCAAGATTCTGCACAGATTTGCTAAGCTAGAAATGAAAATAGAAAAAGGTTTCTTTAGAAAAGGGGTTAGTTCATTTTAGTGCAAGTTTTGTAAACCCGTGCTGCTAGTGTATAAAGCATGCACCGGTCCTTAGTTTAGTAATATAAAACAGTTTTAAATTTTCTTGTATTCTCTCAAGGAAGAAGTTGAGTTCTTATATTTTTAAGAACACAAAATTTGTAGCAAGACAAACTTAATTAATACAAATTAAGTGAGTTTTGAAATATTGTGTTTGTTGTGCTTGTTGTTTTAACTCTGCTAACATAATATCTCTACAAATTAAACTACTTTGTTCACACTCAATTATCCAAATTTCAAAAAGGCTAAAAATTAAATAAAAAACATTCACCCCCTGTGTTGTACTCAATAGCTAACACATAACATGCCTTTTGACTTCCTGATTGTAGACCATATAGTTCGTTGAGCATGTAGCTGAAATTCTTCTTACTGCTTTAGCTTCAATCCAGACAATTATTTCTCCTTCGACCAAAATGAGGCATCTGCAGCCAAAGTCATGAAGAAATTTCTAGTTTGTTTTCTTGTCATATATTTGATTATCAAAGAGACATTCTGAGTAGAGCCTTTATTTTAGATGGCTTCATTCCAGAGATTTTTAGATATCTTTGATTCTCTAAGTATTGCTCTTCCTGCATCTCTGAGTAGTCACTTGTTCCTTTCAGCTGCTCCATTTTGCAGTGGAGTTCTTGAAGTTGAGAGCTCAAGGGTTGTTCCTTCTTTTGTATGAGATTTCTTATTATGACTGATGATAATGACGATTTCAATGGCTTTAACAATTAAAAGCCGGAAGAATCTTTAAGAAGGTCTTAAAATATCATTATTGATCATTAAATAGAATATATTCAGATGCAAAGCATGAACTGATCCAAAGGGATCCTTGTGCAAGAATAGCGACTCTGTCTTCTTTTTCTTGTATAGAATAATATTCTCCTTATCAGATTGATAAGTGACATGAAGATCATTCTTGGACATCTTCAATTCTGATAATTCTCCTATGGAACTTCTCTTGGTTGAAGAATTTAAGTGAGACAGCTTCTTGTGTTCTAGCCATTTTTCATCCTTATTTGTCTTGTTGAGCAGACAAATCATTGATTTAGCATTTGATGAGGTGAAATCGGCTACATACATATTCCCTTTTCTCTTTCCGGGTAAAAGGAACCTTTTATCATCTTTGTTATTGACAACATATTCTTCTTTATCAAAAATGACTTTAGATCCATTGTCAGATAGTTGGCTGACACTTAGAAAGCGGTGCTTGAGTCCCTCAAATAGTTCTACATTTTTTATGATGATATTTCCAAGTGAAATCAAGTCATATTCCACAGTGTGACCTTTGCTGTCATCTTCAAAGGTAATACTTGGTCCAACTTTCTCTTCACACTTGGTGTGCATGATAAGTATTCAGTCAAGTGACATGAACACCCGTTATCTATAAGTGAGACATTTCTCCTTTTTCCCTGCACACATCAAAACTAACTTATCTTAATCCAGGTTCCCAAATTTTGTTGGGTCCTGTCTTGCCATGTGCCTTCTTTACTTGATGACCGCCTGATATCCTAGGTTTATCAGGATTAAGATCCACCTTAACTTTGGGTGATGATCTTTGAGTAATGGTGTTAGAGACTAAGTTAAATTTAGTAATTTTAAGTGCCTCTTACTGGAAGAGGATGTAAACATGTTGTTAATGCCTTGCTTATTCCTTGGGATATGGGATGCAGAACAGTGGGAATTAGACTGGATTGCTGGATCGGGCTTTCTCAGGCCCTTTGTTAATCAACATGTTACTATTATTTTGACTAAGTTCTCTTGGAATACTTGACAAGGCATTCATAAGTATAGAAAATTCAGACATGGCAGTCATAGACATAGTTCTACAATTAGTGGATCAGTTAATGACATTACCACAATTGACACATGTTTTCCTTGATGCATATTTTTCATAAATGTAGAGACTGTGCTTGCTAGTCGATGCCTTGCCATTTTTCTGATTCTTTCATTTGATCCCATCCAAGGTTTCGATTTGTTCTTCAATTTTTTGCTTGACCAATAACCTATGTTATTCTGGTTGGTTTTGCTACTTTCTCTTTTTACAGAGTTCTTGCTCACTGGTTCACTACTTTAATTCAAAATGTCCAGTTTGCAAGTGGTGATACTCTCACTTAACAGGTTAATCTTTATTTCATGATTTTTCTATCTTTAGAGTGTAAATATTATTTTTTGAGGAGATGTTATTAGTGGAAAACTCTTGTTCATGATTCATTCTCTCCCTTTTCCAAGCTTCTTCACAAAAAGGTCAAACACTCTTAAAATCTGTGAGTTTGCTTGATGCATCCCCGGATATCTTCCATTAGGCAATTAATTTTTGTTCATAATTTAGTTCCCTCCTTAGAATTTCTCATCTTTGACTACTCTCTGCGAATAGCTTTAGGTCATTATCCTTGGTCATGAAAGACATATCTAAAATTTTTTTATTTAGGTCTGGAGTTTGGGTATCTACCTCTGTTAGTCCCTAACAATACAAAAAGAATTACAGAATGGGGAGTTGAATGTAATTCTGGCTACTTTTTAAGATTAAAGAAAAATGATTCTAACTTAATAATATATAAGTGTTTGATTTGCAAAGTGCGGAATGAAGAGTTAGATATATCAAAACACAAGTAATTAAAAACACAAGTCTTTAAAAACTTTCTGGTGGATTTGAATGTATCCACCATATATATATATATATATATATATATATATATCAAGAGAACCCTGTGAAGCTTGAATAGCTCACAGCTGCTTACAAATATGAATAATTAAACTTATAGAAATGCTACAGGATTCAGCTTACAATTGTTTCTCTGAGAATGAATTTGCTTAGTCTTCTTTTTGTTCTATTTGCTACACTTAGTTTATATATATCACCAAGATTATATAGTAAAAAGACAAGATAATAAAACAAAACCTATCAAGTATAATACCATGCTACTTCACTACTCTATTCCAGCATATTTGAATATCTTCATAATAGCATGGAAATGGTGATGCTTCTTTGTTCTCAAAAACCCAGCTGAATAGGCTGCCACATTTCTTTTGCAAACACTTGACGCATGTGACTGTGTTGTCACTGTCAATAGATGTTTGAATTGATCATCCGTCGGGTACATGATTATCATCCGTCGGGAGTTTTGTTGATCATCCGTCAGTAGCTTTGTTGATCATCCATCGGTAGCTTTGTTGATCATCCGTCGGTAGCTTTGTTGATCATCCGTCGGGTAGCTATTTGACACTTGACTTCATTTCACTTATGCAGAATTACAAGACATCTTATATTTACAATTAATCAACCTATTCTGCATATCTAATTAAAGTCAACATGACTTATATGCTACTACAGAATCTATACAAATTTGTTTGTAGAAATGTGCTACATGACTTATTGTTACATAAGTTACTCACTCGATGGATGTCAAATCATCATCCGTCGGGACTATATTTGATTATCCGTCGAGTGCTACATTTTTCACTAAGTTGAATCTACTAAAGTGTTTTGTTAATGTAATCATCAAGTCCACAACATATTCCCAACAACCTCCCCCAATTTATGTCTACTAGAATTGTAGCCATAAATTAAGAGAAACTTGATGATAACAAAACATAAAAAAATACAAATTTAAAAGTAATAGATAAAACTAAAAAGTGCTGCATCAGTTACTGAAAAATTTACAAGACAAAGTGTACAAAGATTTGCTCACAATCATTTTCAAGGTGCTCCTCTAGTCTGAGCAGATTGATCTATTTCCTTGATTTTCTGGATTTCTTCCTAAGCCTCCTGTTGTTTTCTTCTATCTGATTTTGGAGCTTTCTGTGGAATTCAAGTTCATCAAATTCTGAAAGATCTAGCATTCCTTGCATTTCCAGAAGAGTCTCATTGCTAGAGATGCTCAACTGGTCTTCTAATCTGAAGAATCTTCTAACTCCCTTATCATCCATGAATTCCATTAGCCAGTAGGGCCTTAGATGCACTCTACTCCCTATGTGAGGAATGGTTAAAGTCTTTGGGAGTGCATCTTTGGCTCTAATACTCCTTAGTTCTTCAATCTTCTTTAGAACTAATCTTCTAGCTGTCACATTGAATCCAAAGTTCTTTTTGAAGGATGAATAAACTTTTATCAGTACAGATTGACTCTCTTGAAGAATCCTGTGAAGTGGCCATGATATCTCTTTTCCTCCCTTGTACTTGAATACTAACCTTTTAGGTAGATTCCTGTAAGCATCAATCCCTCTAACTTCTTCCAGTTCATCCAGATAGAGGTTTAGATCAGAGAATTCCTTGATGTCACAGATGTAAATAATATCTCCATTGTTGGCCTTGGTTTGAGCTTTGGTTAGGGACTTGGATCTGAGAGTTGAGGGCTTCACTTTCTTGACTGCCCTGGTCTTTGTCTTCTTTGGCTTCATGAAATGAGGTAGATTGAGTTCAGGAATTTATAGACTATCCTAGTCTATTGGTTCATCCTTTGGAATGATAGGTTCACCATGGAAATTCTTGGATGGATCTAACTTGAATTCTTCATGTGCCACAGAGGGCATGGATGTTTGAGTTGTTGTAGAAGTAGACTTTTTGGGTAAGTATCCTTCCATCTCCTCATCACTGAAATCCAATTTTCTCTTGATTCTTTGCTTATACCTTGGCTTCTTTTTCTGTGGAGGTTCATTTTGCACTACTTGATCTTGAGATTCAGCAATTACATATGGTTGTGCAGAAATTTGTTTTTGTGGGTTTCACAGCTTGTAACTTGGCCAAGATAGCAGCTTGCTCCTTTTATTTGAGCTTTTTAGCATCTAGAGTAGCTTGCTTCTTTCCTTGCTTCAATCTTGCCTTTTCTTCCCTTTTTGCTTCAACAAATTGGGGGTGTCCAGCCACCACACAAATTTCCTTACCATTTCTGAAAATCTTTGCAATTCTCCTTTTCAATGCTGAATCAGCTGGATCCTTGTAGAATATAATAGATCTTCATAACAGTTTCTTCTCATCAGGCTTTGGTGTCTCATACACTGTGTCCAAAGGGTTCTTTAGTGAAGATTTTGGGTAGTTCACCTTTGGCTTCATGATTAGGTCAGCCTTTGGAGACTTGATGCAGGATGTCTGGCCTCTTTCCAGATAGTTCATGCTCATTTCATTCACAAAAATTGGCCTGACTTGAGAGTGATGAATGGCTGATTTTTATGGCTTCTTTGCTAGACCAAATTTCCTTTGAATATCTTCATCAATTTTCTCCCAGTTTATTGTACTAAACTGCTTCTTCTCAGCTGCTCTCAAGGTGGTTGCTGCTTCATTAGTTAGATCAATGATATCTTTGGCTGGTGGATTTGTGAAAGCAATTGTTACTCACTTGAATGTTAAGCACTTTTTGCTCCCCCTCACTCCTAGAGCTCTCTTTCTCCCCCTTTTGTTATCATCATGCTGATTAGAGGAGGAGGTGTATGCAGCCACCAGTTTCTGAAGCAAGTCTGTTTTTTGAGCTTGGTGTATATGGATTGCTATAAGAGATGCTTCCATTGTTGTCATTCTTGTATCCAAGGCATCTATCTTTGTGAATAGATCATAATTTTTCCTGAGTTGTCTCTTAATATCAAGCATTATAGCTTCTGGAAGTTTAGAGTCCATCCTGTCAGAAATATCCTTTTTTATCTGATCAATATCACCTTTGATAGTGTTGACATCTTCTGCATATTGAAGACCTTGGATTTGTTGTAGTTGCAGAGAAGCAAGATGTGCTTGAAGGAGCTTTTTGGTGCTCGCATTTATGGTGGTTTGAAGAGCAGAATTTTTCTGATTTATAAGCTGAATCAGGGTTATCTTGATGTAGTTTTCATCACATTGCTTTGAAAATGCCCAAGATGGCATGCCTGATCTTGAACTAGGGCCTACTTCTCCCCCTATGTCCAATGGCTCTTCTTCACTATCTCCACCCTCACCTCCAAAGAATTCTGAACCACCAGTCTCATAATCAACATCACCAGCTATTGAAGGCAAAGCCGTGATGGCATTCATAGCTCTTTGCATGGATTGTGTGGTGTGCACCAAATTTAGCATCCTTTCTGCATTGTCATTGCCCTGTCCAGCTAGAAGTTGATAGGCTGGAACAGGTGAGTAAATGTCTCAGCATCTAAGGAGGTGGAATCTAAAACAACTTGAGTTTGCTAAGATAGTCCCTCTCTGTCTGCATCCTGGACATTCATTAACTCACTTACATTGACATCCACCCTTATATCTCCAGTACCTGCATTTCTCTCATTATCTCTCTTTTCTTGTATCAAGGTCTCACCTTGGCTCCCCACCCTCACACCCTCACCTTCTCACCTTCACCATCTAAGGTGGGACTCCTCACACTCACTTTTTCCAGTCCTAAAGAAATGGACTGCATTGGATCACTCTTTTTCTCACCTTTTTCCTGGGAGCAACCCGGACTCTCACTCATGTCACTACCTTCCCTCAATCCTAATAGTGATTGCATAATTACTACGTCATCTGCACTTGTGACTATAGTTGAACTTTGGAGTTGTGCAGAGATACCCGACGGATGAGAAATATCCATCGGGGTAGTAATTTGGCTATCCGACGGATGATGCTGTTAGGCACATCCGTCGGGATACAATCACTACTCGACGGATGAACAATATCCATCGAGTAATTAGAAATGAATGAGTTTGGAGTGGAAACTATTGTGGACTCTGTGCAAATTGATGAAAATTTTGGCACAGATGTCTCAACAGTCTCAGAAAGGAATGGCAAGTGAGCCAACAAATCATCTAGAAGATGATGCTCACTTGCATGGATTTTTGGCTTCTCCAATGGAGTTAAAGATGGAGAATATTGTTGTGGTGTTTGAATTATATAAATATCCAAAGATTGTGTGGGAGAATTTGGTGTTTGAGGTGTTTCATTTGTACAGATTTTGGATGTGACTCCATATTTATTGGAGCCACATTAATTTGACTTTGAGATGGTGCAGTGACTGGGTCTTTAGCTCCAGTTTGCACTGTGTGTGTACCCTGTGCATCCCCAAAGGTTTTAGATTTCTTCTTTCTTGTGTAGGTTTGTGGTGAACTTGTGTCCCTACCCCTTTTGTTCTGTGCTCCTGGTTGAGAGCTTGTTTCAATAGTTACATCCTTTTGGGAGGATGAAACTAGAATTGAACTTTTATCCTTATTAACAACCACAGTTTGTTGGGAAACTGTGGTGTGGCTTGGTTTGGGTACACTATGCTCACCATCCTTATCCTTAGGGCTTCTTTGATTTTCACCCTTTCCCTCACTTGTCTTTCCCACCTTCACACTCCCTTCTTTGTGTTTAGTGGATTTTACAACTGGCATCTTTTGAGAGATACCAGAGGGGGCTTTCTTTGTCTTTGGTTTTGAAACTTTGGTTTTGGTAGCTTGGGTATGAATCTGTCTGGTCATTGACACAGATTCCACTGCTACACTAGAAGGTAAAGAAATGGTTGGGGTTGGAAGAGTAGAGACAGTTGAAATTACCTCACTTACCTGAGGTGCCTCCATTACAGGAAAGTAGAAGAGTGGCACCTCTTAGTAAAGCATGTTGAGCATGGAGATATTAACAGAATCAAAGTTGCTAATTTTACTAGAAACTATTTTAGTAACTACATCACACAGATAACTCCATTCTTTCCTAAGACCCAATCTCCTAATTTCACTTAATTTCGAGATGGTAAGTGCATAACCCATGGAGTTTAACATGTTAACAATATCAGTGTCTGTGTGCGGAGTAGTGACAGCATTATTAGGAATTTTAAAGCATGCTTTAACAATATCACTATTAACACAGAATTCCTTACCTTTAATAGTGAAAGTGATGTTCTTGTCAGTTGAGTTATACACTGCAGTCGTCCATATTTCCTCCACAACCTCACAGTACATAGTGGGAGACTCCAACATGGCATATTTGAGCTTACAACCTTGCACAAAATTCATCATTTTGTGGTAGTCGCCAGACTATTGAATCCCCTTGTTCACCAGAGCTGTGAAGTTGTTCTTCTCATAGATAAAGCCAGTTTGGGACATGATTTTGATGATTGGTGCCATTGTTAGAGAGTAAAAATTGCAGAGAGAAAGAGGGTAATTGCTTTTGAGAAAGAAAGAAGTTAGAGCAGATGAATTGAGAATGATAAAAGAAAAGAAATGAAAATGAATTTTACTTTTATACAATCTCAAAAATAACTGTCAAAAGTAATAAAGTAAAATAAAGTGACCAATAAAAATTTCCCAAAATAGCCATTTAAAAATAAACTGTAAAAATTCCATCACTTATCCGTCATGTTATTCTTATAAACTGTAAGTATAGTCGATGGATAATGTTCAGAAAATCAACGTCTAGGAATGAGATAATGTGACGGATGAGGATAAATCAGTTATCCGTCAAGATATAAAATATTCCAGAAAAATAATTAATTTTATTAACAAATTGTATATCGACGGATGATCAAACTCGATGGATAATTATCATCCGTCGGGATGTAAATTTTAACTTAGCCAAAACTTCATCCAAGACTGAAAAATCAATTAAATTTTTGGCTGCATTTCAACTTGCAAAATATCTGAAAAGATTCAAGAGTAATAAAGCATACCTAACTCACTTACCAACCTTGAAAAAGTGGATTCATCCAGTGGCTTGGTAAATATATCTACAAGCTGTTCTTCACTTCGAACAAAATGTAGTTCCACAGTACCATTCATTACATGTTCCCTTATAAAGTGGTATTTGATGTCTATGTGCTTTGTTCTTGAGTGTTGTACTGGATTCTCAGTAATGGCAATTGCACTTATGTTATCACAGAAAATATGAATTCTTTCCACTTGCAGACCATAGTCTAGCAATTGGTTTTTCATCCACAAAATCTGTGCACAGCAACTTCCATCAGCAATATATTCAGCTTCTACTATAGAAGTAGAAACTAAATTTTGCTTTTTACTGAACCAGGACACAAGCTTGTTTCCTAGAAATTGACAGGTTCCTATAGTACTCTTTCTATCAATTCTACAACCTGTATAATCTGCATCTGAATAACCAGTTAGATCAAAACCAGAATCTCTAGGGTACCAAATGCCAAGTTTTGGTGTACCTTTGAGATATCTGAAAATTCTCTTAATAGCAATTAAATGAGATTCCCTAGGATCAGCCTGAAATCTAGCACAAAGACATGTAGCAAATATTATATCTAGCCTACTAGCTGTTAAGTATATAAGTGAGCCAACCATGCCTCAATAGCTTGAAATATCCACATAATTTTCAGTAGTGTTTAATTCAAGTTTAGTTGTAGTGGTCATGGGAGTTTTTTCAGATATGCAATCCATTAGTTCAAACTTCTTTAAAAGATCATTATTGTATTTAGTTTGACTAATGAATATTCCATCACTGACTTGCTTAATTTGCAAACCAAGAAAGTAAGTTAGTTCTCCCATCATGCTCATTTCATACTTACTTCGCATCAATTTGGCAAAATGTTTGCAAAGTTTTTCATCTGTAGAACCAAAAATAATATCATCTACATAAATTTGAACAAGTATGCTAGAGCCCTTAACATTTATAAGGAATAAAGTTTTGTCTACAATACCTCTAGTGAAGTGATTCTCTAAAAGAAACTTTGACAAAGTGTCATACCAGGCTCTAGGTGCTTGCTTCAATCCATAGACTTCCTCCTCCAAATCTCCATTTAGAAAGGCACTCTTGACATCCATTTGATAGACCTTAAAATTGGCATGGGCTGCATAGGCTAAAAAATTTAGATGGCTTCAAGTCTTGCAACAGGAGCAAATGTTTCATCAAAATCTATTCCTTCTTGTGGACAGTAGCCTTTAGCAACCAATCTAGCTTTGTTCATGACTACTATGCCATTTTCATCCATCTTGTTTCTGAATATCCATTTGGGGTCTATTGGATTCTTTCCTTTAGGCTTGGGTACCAGCTTTCACATTGTTCCTTTCAAATTGGTTTAGCTCCTCCTGCATAGCTAAAATCCAATCAGGATCCAATAAAGCTTCTTCTACCTTTTTTGTTTCTTCCTTGGATAGGAAACTACTATATAGACATTCTTCTTGAGTTGCTCTCCTTGTCTGAACTCTAGAAGATACATCACCAATGATGAGCTCAAATGGGTGATTATTTGTCCATTTTCTTTGTTGAGGTAGATTGGCTCTAGATGAAGAGGCCTCATTGTTGTCTTGATGTGTGATTGAGTTTTGATTATTAGAAACTCTCCCTGAGTTTGTAAATCTATGATTTGAGAAAGAGGGATTTTCTGTAAGTGATCTATTCTGACTTTCAGCTTCTTTTGATGACCCGACGGATGGTGTATTTTGAGTTCCGACAGATGAGGCTGATTGTCTTCCAATGGATGATGCAAATTGTCTATCGATGGATAAAGCATTTTGTAACTCGATAGATGTTGAGTTATTGGCTTCATTGGTTGTAGATTTTTCTGCACTATCCTTAGTTGTAGTTTCTTGATCACTTTCATCATCAGAGTCATCACTAACCATCTTCACATTGTCAAATTTGAGGCTCTCATGATAATCTCCATCTTGTAGTCCTTCAATTTTTTATCATTAAACACAACATGTATTGATTCCATAACAATGTTGGTTCTCAGATTATAGATTCTGTATGCTTTACCAACAACATATCCAACAAAAATTCCTTCATCTGTTTTAGCATCAAACTTCCCATTTTGATCAGCTTGATTTCTCAAGATATAACATTTGCAGTCAAAGACATGAAGAAAATTTAGAGTTGGATTCTTGTTCTTGAACAATTGGTAGGGAGTTATGCATTTTGCCTGATTGACCAAAGAAATATTCTGAGTGTAGCATGCAGTATTTACAGCTTCAGCCCAGAAATATGTTGGTAACTTTGATTCTTCAAACATTGTCCTTGCAGCTTCAATAAGTGATATGTTCTTTCTTTCGACTACTCCATTTTGTTGTGGAGTTCTTGCTGCTGAAAACTCATGCATAATCTCATTCTCTTCACAAAATATTCTCATAACAGAATTCTTGAACTCAGTTCCATTGTCACTCCTGATTATTCTAACTTTGAAATCGGGATGATTGTTGACTTGCCTTATGTAATTGATGATGATTTCACTAGCCTCATCTTTACACTTTAGAAAATATGTCCAAGAGAACTTTCAGAAATCATCTACAATTACTAGGCAAAATCTTTTCCTTGAGATGGACAACACATTGACTGGTCCAAACAAATCCATGTGTAGCAGTTGCAAAGGTTCTTCAATTGTTGAATCAAGCTTCTTTCTGAATGATGCTTTGATTTGTTTTCCCTTTTGGCAAGCATCACACAGTCCATCCTTAGAAAACTCCACTTGAGGAATGCCTCTAACCAATTCTTTCTTTACAAGCTCATTCATGGTCATGAAATTTATATAGGATATGTAATATTCGGGATATTGCGTGTAACTATTTTTATCGATAAATGATTATTATGTGATTTTTTTAGTGAATTATTTGACGATTGGTGTTGTTATGTGGATGTTGATATGTGGTAAAGTATAAGTATGTTAATTTTATTATGTCCAGAATAAAATTTAGATAATTAAGATATTTTTCTGGTAATTTTTGGACTGTCATATGATTTTATATTAATTTATGAACTTATTAATTATTTTCTGAATAATTACAAAATTATTTTATAAAGCCGGGAACCGTCCAACTTCAACCGTTTTTACGTTTTTATAACCCGGAACTTTTCCAAAAACTCCTTCCTAACCTAATCTGGTAATTCCGGATATTTTCCGTGTTTTGACTTTTTCAATCCGGATTACGGTTTGACCCGTGCGCGGCCCGGTGCAAGACTTTCGATACGATAATCATTTCGGTGAATCAACAAAACCCGTATTCTCGAAAGACAGGATATTATTACATTATTTTCGTATAAAATGTTTTATAAAAAGTCCGGTTTGGATAATTATCCAATACGGGTATCAAATCGGATCGTTTTTGCAGTTACTTAGCGGCTAAGTAACTAATTTCTCGATCCAAAACGATCCAAAACGAACCCATATTCCATAAATATATATAGCCCTTTTATTATTTCATTTTATTGGTATAATCATAATCGATCAGTAAAAATATCGAATTTACAGAGGAAAAACCCTAAAAATATTACGTTCTTGAGAATCAAATGACGAATGAAGACGTTATCGAACTCCGATTCGGGCATGCAATATATCAAAACGAAGCTCCTGAAAATAACTTTCTGAATCAACCATCTATTTTTGTGCAGAAATCAAGGTATTTTTCTGATTTAATTATTTTAATTCGAATTATTTATGGATTAAATTGGGAATTTTTGTTCTTGATGTTTTTGATATGATTTGATGGCATAATCATGTAGATCTTTTCTTCCTGGTCATTTTGGTATATTATATGTCAAAAATCGAGTTCAATAACATGCTCAAAATTGGGTTTGATTCTCGGATTGTTAAATTAGGGTTTATAAGTGATGAATGTTCTTAATTGAGATTTAGGATTTTCTGATTCGGGGGTTATGGATTAGTTTTGATGATATAAAGAGTTTCTTGGCATCGTTTATATTCAATTCAAGTATTTATTTGTATGGAACAATACTCGGAAGTGGTCAGTCAAGGTGGCCGGTTTTAATGGAGATATTGCCGGATAGATATACGGGCACAGTCTGGGGTTGTTATTGTAGTAATTGGATTCCTGTTAGGATGTTGATTGAAACATAGTCGAAAGGAAGGCCAAATCGCAATGTTTTGACTGAGATCGGAGCCTCGCCGGAGATGCCAAGTGTCGCCGGATTCTGGGCTTCAGCCGGTGGTTCTTGGCAGACCCGACCCGGTTCTTCCCAACCCGTTTGGGTTCTTTTCCGACCCGCATTCGATCCAATTTCCCTTAACTCTATTTCTAAAAATCTGTTTCTACAGATTTTTATTTAAAAATTAATTCAAAATCCTATTTATAAATTCTAAAATTCATTTTTAATTCTAAAATTCATTTCAATTATTTATTAATTCCAAAAATAAATCTGGTTTATTTTATTAATTAATTTTAATTAGTTTTTAATCATTTTAATTAATTGATTAATTTAATATTAATTGATTAATTAATTTAATTAATTATTAGTTGATTTTAATTATTTTAATAATGGGATTTAATTATTTAATTGGATTTAAAAATTCCGAAAAATAGTTTCGAGCTTTAGAATATTATTTTAAATTATTTTCAAGGCTCGATAATTATTATAAATTATTTTAAAGTCAGATTCGGGTGTTCGAACCCTATTATTTAATTATAAAATGATTCGGAGTCCCGTTTTAATTCCGACAAATGTTCAAAAATTCGTATTAAATACCTGGAAAATCATTTTGAACCCGAATCTTCTTTGAAAAATTATTTTGATCGAATATCTTGCGTGCTATGTGCTACGTGCTATCTGATTGATGTGTTATATGCCTATGTGGTTGTTGTTTGACGGTTTTTGCTATTACTTTCAATCTGTAAATTGGTTTTGGGTAAAACGAAGGGTAGATAAAAGCTTACGACGTGTATGTGACGATTAGAATGATATGAGATTGAGTATTGATAGATACTTGTGTTTCCTAGCAGAGTAAGCGAGGCATAGAAAAGAAAGCCAGTGATCAGTAAATAGAACTGAAGTGTAAAAAAAGAAAGCAAGTGATCGATGAATAGAAGCAAGGCATAGAAAAAGAAGGAAAGTGATGGAAAAGTAAAACTGTTAGATGGGTACAAGTAAAGTTGGAAATCATCGATGATAAGACAAGTACTTCTGAACCTTTTTTAAGATATATTGCAAATATTTTCAAACTATTTCATAATATGTCGCTATTATTCAAAATAACTCATGTTTTATACTGCAAGCACTTTAAACTATTTAACTTTGAACCCTGATTCTTATTGATCTTGAACCATAAGCCTTATTCTTCATAAACCATTGATTATTAAATTCCCAGATACGAGCCATACACATACGATACTACTCCACAAATACATATCTACCACATACTGATTCTGATATTGAGTTTCTTAACATACCAACCCTTATTCCTTGTTTAACAGAAGACCAATTCTTGGAACCCTTGAACCCTTGGTCTTCTACTTTCTAAATCTTTCCTTGATTGAAAGCCAATCTTTTTGAATTCCCTGTTATGAATCACCCTATGCTTCAAGATAAATGTTGTTTATGATTCAACTTATTGATTCACATTGGTTATCATATTGAATGGTTTTAGAATTGGATAATTTATAAAGGTGAACAAGATTCGTGGTCAGGCCAGATTCATGGTCATAATAGGCCAATGTGTGCCTTGGATCCAGTATATAGAGCAAAGCTGGGGGCCTTGCTCAGGGTTAGTGCGTGACTAATCAGCAGCCTAACCTTGGTTTTTAAAATAAAAAGTGAATATCCAATTCTAATAATTGCTTATTTAGAAACTTGATTCTCATGAATCATTTCAATTGGTTATTATTTAACCTCAGTTATTGTTATTATGACTTGATGAGCTAGTTAGCTCACTCTTGCAAACCTTTTTATGTTTTCAACAGTTGAAAAGGAAATTGTTGGTAACGAGAATTCCCAGTCCGGTGTGCGATCTAGGATTCCAGGTTAGGTTGGATCGAGCTAGTAGGAGCTTTATATTGTAGATGAGTTATGTGAAATTGTAAAAACGATATCATTATCAGTTGTAAGTTGAACTAGTTGGGATTTGGTACGATGTAATAAAAGTTAAGGTTGTGGCTTATTTTCATACTTTAACCTGTTGCGATCCGTGGTTGTGTAAAGAAGGGTCAATACATATAATATTTTATATATAGGTTTATATATTGTGGTGTGTGTGTATTGTGAGCCCCAAACTTCTGACCTGGGTTTGGAAGGTGTTACAGGATAGCTTCTTGTGCCATAACCAACTTTCATCTTGACTTGCTTTACTGAGAAGACAAGTAACAGATTCTGCATTTGATGAGTTGAAGTCAGCTAGGTACACATTTCCTTTTCTCCCTCCAGTGAGAACCACTTTGTTTCTCCTCTTGTTTGTCACAACACAGGCTTCTGTAGTGAAGGTTACTGAATTGCCTTTATCACAAAGCTGGCTGATACTCAACAAATTGTGCTTGAGACCATCCACTAAGGCAACCTCCTCAATGATGACATTGTCTTTTGAAATCAAGCCATATCCCACAGTATAACCCTTACTGTCATCTCCAAAAGTAATACTTGGGCCAACTCTTTCCTTGAACTCTGTGAGCAGGGTAGAATCTCCAGTCATGTGTCTTGAACAACCACTATCCAAGTACCACAAATTCTTTCTGTTTCCCTGCACACATTAAATCCAAATCAAGTTGATTTTGGTAACCAAGTTTCCTTGGGTCCTGCCTTGCTAGCTTTCTTCTTTTGTTTCTTAGGTTTAATCTCATTTGACTTGGGGATATCAGATTCATCCTTGATCATTTGAGTTGGACCTTTAAAACCATTCATTAAAACAGAATTATCATGCACATTTTGATTAACAGGAAATGGCATGCTATTTGCAAACATGTTATTCCAGTAGGGCATGCTAAATGACATTTGAGGCATATTAAATGCAGCATAATAAGGATTAGGTACAAATGGAATATTAGCAAATTGTGCATTCATATTCTGTGTAGACATATCATTCATAGGCATAGAAGGCATAGTACTCATGTTGGGAAAAGGAGGTGGTACAGTCATGGAGGTAGGCATGGCAATTTTGCAATTAACAGACAGATGATTAACACAACCACACTTAACACAAAATTTTCTTGGAACATACTTATCAGGTGTATAGTTGTTATGTTTGTTAATCCCTACTTTTCCATTTCTATTGTTTGTTACGACCGGAATTTTATGTAATATTATCTGTTGATTTTGTGTGATATTAAAACCGTAAGTGAATATACTTAATGGTTGTACCTTGTGTGAATGAAAAATTTCTGCATTTTAAATTTGCTTTATGTATTATATGATTTTTCAAAGCAAGAGTTTATTTATTTCCCTTATTTTTGATTTATAAGGAATATTCTAAACCTTGGAGAAATTTTCTTTTAAAAGTTATTTTGTTCACAAATTTCAGAAGTGATTTTATAAAATTTCTAGAAATCCAAGTTATTTTATGTTATAAATTTTATAATTTTTGAACGTGTATTTTATTTTATAAAAATGAATCTTTACAAATTTTATTTGTTATAATTATCAAATTACATAAGAGACCTTGAATGCAAATCACCCTTCTATTCTCTCAAAGGGCAAATAAGACTTTTCCAACCCCACTAACTCATTTGTTATTCACCAAATTACTACATTAGCCTTGCATGCAAAATGGCCTAACTTTAGCTAAAGGACATTTTTGTAAGTTCTCACTTCCACTCATTATTTTGTCAACCAAAAAACATAAATTAAAAAGAAAAATGGGAGAAGTCATTCCACACTCCAACACACCATAATTTTTCTCTCCTCCCCCTCCCACCATTGCTCTCGGCCGAAGCATCAATTCCCCACCCCCCTTCCATTTTTCATCTCATTCTTCATCTTCCCAAGTGTAAATCTTCTACCTACATTCATCTTATATACTTTCCAAGAGTTTTGTGACTTGGAAGTTGAAGTTCCATGGATGCATGTGTAGTTCTTATGTGATCTTCAAAGAGAAACTCTTGATTCTTGTGAATTCAAGAGCTCTCTATGAGATATATTATATATATGTGCTAACTAAGTGTTTTATGGAGATATCATGTGTTAAAATCCTTTGCATGCTACTGAAATTTCATTATATATTTATGCTTAGCCATGCATGCTAGTTTTAAGACATTAAAACGATGATCAACCATGTTTTGCATGCTACTCCTTTTGAAATCATGTTGTTATGTCTAAAAATCTATAAATTCGAAATATGTGTGCTTAAAATAGATTGTTTCCATGATAAATTTCTAATTAATAGTTAAAAGAAGTTATATTTCATGATTATTAAGGATGAGTAATAGGTACAAGCTGAATTTGTAAGCATTTAAACTTCATGCCTGGCCGAAATCTTGTTATGTGTTTTCCATGAGTTGCATGTTATATTTTTAGTTGCATGTTGTTAATTCTTGGGCATTGATGATCTCTCCTTCTGTTGAGGAACTATTTTAGGACATTAAGACACTAGGTTTGCTTTGGAAAGAGTTGGGTGCTTGGTTATTAAGTGGGAGTTAAGGTGGAAAGGGATTAGTTGGTGTTTGCATTTTTCCAGATTTGATGCACTAGTTTATGGGGAAGTTTTGAATGAGCATTTGTTGTGCAATTTGAGGCCCAAACCACCAGAAGCTAGCACTAGCACTAGGAGTATATAAAAGGTTTTAAGTGTTTATTGGAGGTTTATTAGTCGTTTGGTTACGTGCACAAGTGAAATCACAAAATCTGTCCAGCAGGGGACAGTTTTGTTGCAACTTAGAAATAGGAAGTTTTGACCATGTCATAGGTAGGCCCTCATTAGGCCCTGTTGGGCCTTAGTTAGAGGGAGAGTCAGAGAGTTTTTCCAGCCATAGTTCATAAGATATGAGTTAGAACCATGTGTCACAAGTTAGTTCAAGTCAGGGCGTTTTCTGCCCAGAAAAATAGGGGAACCATGGACTTTAAGCTTAGGTCCAAGGAGGCCCAAGCTAGGCCCTTGAGCCACATCAAGTTTGGGAGATGCCTTATGGTCAGAAGAGTCTAGTGTAGAATTTTTGGAGGAAAACTTGTAGTTTAAGAGTGTCTAATGCACTCAAGAAGCCAGAGATGTCATTCTGAAATTTTCCTTAGTGAACACTTTCACTTATCACATAGTTTTAGAACACTTAGGAGTGAGATCTAGGTTGACCACTATGGTTGCAAGATAGTATAAAGCCATTAGAATTAAAGGCCCAAGTGAGGATCAATAGGTTTTGGATAGTTAAGTAAAGGCACATTGAGTAAGAAAGCCAAAATTTGGGAACTTTGTCTAGTTTAGCGACCAAGTGACTTAAGTTGGGGATCGAGATCATCCAAGACTAGTGTTGCATTATGGTGTATGTGATATTATTTGGTATTAAAATATAATATGTGAGTATATGTGGCTATGTGTACAATTATATTTATAAGGTGAATATAAATTGCGTGCATATAGGCCTAAGTGCCATTTGTGTTGTAAATAGGTTGAGTTGATGAGAGTTTAATATAATGAGGTTATTATTAATTGTGTAGGATCTCGAGACGAGGGTAAACTTGCCATAAAGGTCGAGTGAAGCTTCCTGTTGCTCCTACCAGCCAGACCAGACCAACCTTTCTCAAGGCAAGTGATTCAACCTATCTTCGTATTCACTACAATTATGTAACAATTAGTTCATATATATATTGATGCGATTATCCAGAGTCATTTTTATATACTTGAAACAAGCGATTCTTACATCTATCTTTGAATTATATAGAAATGCCATGAACCCTCAAGTACGTATTGTAAGTAGATCAGAGGTCTTATCACGTTAGTATATTAAAGTAATTGGAATGCCATGATAAAATAAAGAGTTGTTATAATACTTGATTGATCCTCTTGATTAATATGCTAATGATTCCTAAAGTATTGATATCTCACCCTGATGCTTGAACCCCTATAGAAACTTTACCTTGATACCTAAAAGCCAGATATTCATCAAAGTTGTCCATAATTGATTGATACCCCTCTTTCTTAACCTAAAGTTTGACAATCCTGATATACCTTGAGCTAAAGATCATTTCTTCATACCTTAACATCCTTAGTATTCATGAAGCTTATCTTCTTGATGTTCTAGCACTCGTACCTTGTCGAAAACCATTGCTTTAAGCCTAGTTTGGCATTACTCTTTCATAATATCCAATAGCCTTGCTAAATTTCCTTGTCCAAGTTCTTGTATATGGAAACCTTTCAGTTACCCTAATAGAGTAAAGTCTAGTGGATCATGGCCTTGAGATTTTGTCACATATTTCTAGTGTTTCAAGTTGATCTATAATCCCTTGATAAAAATGTTTACTACTTAAGAGATTTTGTTATATATCGGCATCAGTTTTTGAAATGATTAAAATATGGATTTTCAGTCCCAAAGGGGGATAAATGTTTTCTTTGAATAGTGGATCTGGACTAAGACGCGAGTCCTTTCCACACTTATATTGTAGGCTTAAAAGTTGCCTAGGGATCCCATTAATGTTTTAGAACCCAGCGAGGTTCGGGATTACTTCGCGGCTGATCACCGGCTGTAATCCGTAGCGTCCTAAAATGATTTTGATTAAGATATGATACTGAAAATGTTTTGATACAAGCAAATGATGCCATCACCCAAAGTTTTATCTCTTGTTATTATTGGTTATGTCTTCACATTGTCATTCTTTAATATATATCTCGATTTTTGTTTTGTATCATATTGTTTAGCACTTGTTGAGCATTTGGCTCACTCCTTGCTTTACCCTGATATTACAGCTAGCAGCTATGGTTAGATTCAAGCAGACAGCACGTAAGACCTGTGACGCTGATGCGTATGTCCGAGCTCAGGTAGAATAAGAGATAGTTTTGTGTGAGGACTCGATATGAAAATCAGTTGTAATAGATGGTAGTGTTGGGCTGTTCCAAACCCTAAACTGTAAGATCTTGGATTTAGTTATGTTTACTTTCATCTAAATATTGTAATAATTATATTTATTTTGTTTGTTAAGTTGGGAGTGTGACAGGTTTTGGTATCCGAGCTACGGTTTAGAGTCCCTGGACAGCTCAAATAGGTTATAGGATATATGTATAGGTTATAGATAATATGAGAGAGAGTAGGTTAAGTAAATTTATTATTAATACTCCTCTTATTGCTTTATCAGCAAAGGGCGCATTCCTCGACACCCTCTGGGTCGGACGACACTATTGCTTTCTCCGTGTATGCTGAGTTGAGGCGCGAGTTTGACATGCTTCAGGGTAAGTACGACCGACTGAAGAACGTGTACCCGGACAGCCGAAACTATGAAGGGAAGCCCAAGGAACAGATGACTGCGAGACTTGAGACTTTGGTTCAGTACATCAACACTAAGCTTGAGGAGATGCCATCGCACCGAGACCGCACCAGCCAGTATGTCATCCAGATGGTGGCAGATGAGCTCCAGAGCATTGTGACGACGCTTCGAGAGGAGAAGACTACCAAGCCCCGTTCTGATGGAGTGGAGCCTTAGTTCTTTCCATTATCTACCTTCCATTTTGTTGTATTATCAGACTTCGTAGAAATTTCCAGTTGTTTCCTTTAAATAAGCATGTTATTCCTAGAATCAGACTTTGTTCTAATCCTATGTATTGTGACCTTTAAATTTCAAATATTATGCACTATCGTTCCAATTGCTCTCAACTGTTATTTTACGCTTTTGTATGCATTACCATATCTGATTAATTTGAAAGTTGACCTCATATGTAAATAAGAATGCCATGCGATACCCTCGAATTATTTCATCATTCGTACATGTTTTGATATAACTCTTATTTCAGGATCATGCCTCCCAAAAAGAAGAACCCAACAACCACATCTACCACAGACCCAAATATTCTTCGATTACTGGAAACTTTGCAACAGCAAACCGATGCTATAGCTCAACAACAACTAACTCTTCAACAACGAATTAAAAACCAAGATAACCGTGAACCACACCAACCACCCAAGCTACCAGTACCACCTCGACAAATTGTCACTTTCAAGGCATTTCAGAATGTGAATCCACCCGCATTTCATGATACCACTGATCCAATAATAGCTAACACATGGATTAAGGAAATGGAAAGGGCTTTTGAGTTGGTACAGTTAGGAGACGATCAGAAGACGCCATATGCTACTTACTTCCTGAAGGGCGAAGTCATCTATTGGTGGGAATCAGTAAAAACTATGGAAGCAACTCAACAGGTTTCTTGGGAGAGATTTAAGAAGTTATTTCAGGAAACCCTAAGTACATGCAGAATCAGATGGAGCCTAAATTTCTTGAATTGAAGCAATGGAATATGTCTGTACTGGAGTATGAGAAGAAGTTCACTGAGTTGTCAAGGTTTGTGACAAAGTATACCAGCACTGAGGAGGAAAAAGCGAAGAGATTTCAGCAAGGATTGGAGCCTTGGATCAGAGATAGAGTGGCTATGTTTGAGCTTGAAACCTATGCGGGAGTAGTACAGAAAGCTGCTGTGATTGAGAATAATGGGATGCAGTCAAGGAAGGAAAGGGATAACAAGAAAAGAAAGGTTCCATATTATGGAGAGAAGTTTGAAGCCGCAAATTCACAAGATCGGAATGTTAAGAGGATTGGATTTCATAAGGGTGGAAATTTTCACAAGAAGGGAAATTTGGGCAAAAGACAAGAATCGAAGGGGAACGACCAGACAAGCCAAGGGCAAGTTGGAGAAAACAGGTTCCAGAGACCGGAATGCAAGCACTGTAGAAGAAGACACCCCGGAGTGTGTAATAAGCTGAGCATGACATGCTATAGGTGCAACCAGAAGGGACATTTGGCAAATGAGTGCAAGATGCCAAAGCCAGGAGTTACATGTTACAAGTGTGGAAAGACTGGACACATAACTAGGGAGTGCAAGGCAACCGGACCAGTCAAAGCTCTAATGAATGTGGCAAGTACCAGTGCAAGCGTGCCAGCCGAGGTATTGGCATTACCTCCACCACCTACAACAACTCCGCAAGCAACAACAAGGACATTCGATCTGAAAATGAAGGACACTGTTCAGAACTCTGAGGTGATAGCAGGTAGACTTTTACTCAATAATGTCAAAGCTAAAGTATTGATTGATTCGGGAGCGACAAGATCTTTCATATCAGAAACCTTTCTTGATAAACTTCAATTTGATAAAATGATTATGAGCGAGGTAGTAAATGTGGTAATTGCGAATCAAGAGAAGATTCCTGTGAATCAATTCTGTCCGAAGTGTGAGATTGATATTTCGGGGTATAAGTTTTCAGCCGACTTGATACTCTTCAAGTTGGGAGAGTTTGATATAATTTTAGGTATGGATTGGTTAGGGAAGAATAACGCCCAGATTAATTGTAAGACTAAGAAAGTGTATTTAAAGACGAAGAGTGGAGAGAAGGTAGTATTTAAGGGGCAGAGGCAAGAGCAACTATTTCTTACAATCGTTCAGGCTAAGAAGCTACTTAGAAAAGGTTGTGAGTCATTCCTAGCTTATGTAGTGGATTCAGAAAAGGGCAACCCCAACATAGAAGATATCCCCGTAGTTAACGAGTTCCCAGATGTGTTTCCAGACGATCTACCAGGCTTACCACCAGATTGACAAATCGAGTTCGAGATCAACCTTGCTCCGGGCACAGAACCAGTTTTAAAGGCCCCATATAGGATGGCACCAGTAGAAATGAAAGAGTTGGCGAGCCAGCTACAAGAATTGTTGGATAAGGGAGTGATACGACCAAGTACATCGCCATGGGGAGCACCTGTTCTGTTTGTAAAGAAGAAAGATGGAAGTATGCGTCTATGTATAGATTATCGGGAGTTGAATAAGGTAACGATCAAGAACCGCTACCCTCTACCAAGAATAGATGACCTATTTGATCAGCTGAAGGGAGCAAAGTGCTTTTCAAAGATTGACTTGAGATCAGGATACCATCAATTAAAGATCAAGGAAGAAGATATTCCCAAGATAGCATTCAGGACCAGATACGGACATTATGAATTCTTAGTAATGCCATTTGGATTGACTAATGCCCCGGCCGCATTTATGGATCTGATGAATCGGGTATTTAAAAAGTATTTGGACAAGTTCGTAGTAGTATTCATTGATGACATCCTTATTTATTCTAAGTCGGAAGAAGAACATAAGCAGCACCTCTGTATAGCATTGGAGATACTTCGGCAAGAGAAGTTGTATGCCAAGTTTTCCAAATGTGAGTTTTGGTTAAAGGAAGTTCAATTCTTGGGACACTTCATTGGAGATGAAGGAGTTAAAGTAGATCCGGCAAAGATTGAGGCGATTATGAGTTGGGAGAGGCCAAAGACACCTACGGAAGTGCGAAGTTTTCTAGGATTGGCAGGGTACTATAGAAGGTTTGTCAAGGATTTTTCAAAAATCGTCACGCCATTGACCAAGTTAACCAGGAAGAATCAGAAGTTCGAATGGAGTGCAGAATATGAGGATAGCTTTCAAGAGTTGAAACAGAGATTGGTAACAGCTCCAGTGTCAGTACTACCAGATGACCAAGGAAACTTTGTGATATTCAGCGACGCTTCACATAAGGGATTGGGCTGTGTACTAATGCAACACAATAAGGTGATCGCGTATGCGTCAAGACAGTTGAAATCGCATGAGTTGAAGTACCCGACGCATGACTTGGAGCTAGCCGCCATAGTGTTTGCACTTAACATTTGGAGACATTATCTCTACGGAGAGAAGTGTGAAATCTACACAGATCACAAGAGTTTAAAGTACATTTTCACTCAGAAGGAGCTCAATATGAGGCAAATGAGATGGTTGGAATTGATCAAGGACTACGATTGCTCGATAAATTCCCATCCTGGAAAGGCGAATATTGTAGCCGATTCTTTAAGTAGGAAGGAGAGACTGAATATGATGGCAACACCAAAAGAATTGTCTGAAGAGATTAAGAAATTTGGATTAGGACTTTGTAATTATGGAATGGTTGAAGAAGTTTGTCGTGCAATGACTTTTCAGCCAACACTAGTGGAAAAGATAAAGAAATGTCAGGAAGAAGTAATGGAGAAAGAGAAGAATTAGCTAAATGGAGAAGAGATTGGCACTCAAAGGGATGAACAAGGTATATTAAGGTTTTCCTCAAGAATTTAGATTCCTCATGTACCTGAATTGAAGAATGAGATCCTGCAAGAAGCCCACAATTCAAGATTTTCAATCCACCCGGGAAGCACCAAGATGTATCGGGACTTAAAGCATAACTTTTGGTGGCCAAATATGAAGCGAGACATGGCGGAATGGGTTGCGAAGTGTTATACTTGTCAGAAAGTGAAGGCAGAACATCAACGACCAAGCGGATTAATTCAGCCCCTAGAGATTCCAGAATGGAAATGGGAAAATATTGCTATGGACTTTATAGTGGGACTATCGCGAATGAAATCCGGACATGACGCTATATGGATTATAGTTGATCGCCTTACGAAGTCGGCACATTTCCTTCCAATTAATGAGAAGTCGTCATTGGACAAATTGGTTCATCTGTACGTGCGTGAAATCGTACTAAGGCATGGAGTACCCGTATCAATAGTTTCAGACAGAGATCCCCGATTTAACTCGAGATTCTGGAAGCAATTTCAAGAAAGTCTTGGCACGAAGTTGAACATGAGTATGGCGTACCACCCGCAGACTGATGGTCAGAGCGAAAGGATAATTCAAATAATCGAAGACATGTTGCACAGTTGTGCAATCGATTTTGCAGGAAGTTGGGACGACCACTTGCCATTGATTGAATTCTCTTACAACAATAGTTATCACTCCAGTATTGGCATGCCACCATACGAAGCTTTGTACGGGTAAAAATGTAGATCACCGACAAGTTGGGATGAGGTAGGAGAACGAAGGATTCTAGGCTCGGAATTGGTACAACAGTTGCATGAGACAGTCAAGTTAATTCAGAAAAGGTTGTTTGCTGCTCAAGATAGACAGAGGAAGTATGCGGATCCAGCGCATAAGGATGTTCGATTCCAAGTTGGCGAAGCCGTTTTATTGAAGGTGTCACCAAGAAAAGGGTTGCCTAGATTTGGCAAGAAAGGGAAGTTAGCACCTAGATATATAGGTCCTTTTGAGATTTTGAGTCAAGTGGGGAAGCTGGCCTACGAGTTAGCCTTACCACCTCAATATCAACATGTGCATAATCTGTTCCATGTGTCATTGCTTAAGAAGTACACTCCTGACGCCAGCCATGTGATAGAATATGAACCTGTAGAAATTCAGGCAGACCTGTCATTTGTGGAGCAACCTATCAAATTACTCGACTGGAAAGTAAAGAGTCTTAGGAATAAGTCGGTAAAGTTAGTGAAAGTACTTTGGAGGAACCCCAATGTCGAAGAATCAACTTGGGAGTTAGAGTCTGATATGCGTTCCCGGTATCCTCATCTGTTCTCTTAGATTCTGAGGACAGAATCCCTTAAGGGGGAGAGGATGTTACGACCGGCATTTTATGTAATATTATATGTGGATTTTGTGTGATATTAAAGCCGTAAGTGAATATACTTAATGGTTGTACCTTGTGTGAATGAAAAATTTCTGCATTTTAAATTTGCTTTATGTAGTATATGATTTTTCAAAGTAAGAGTTTATTTATTTCCCTTATTTTTGATTTATAAGGAATATTCTAAACCTTGGAGAAATTTTCTTTTAAAAGTTATTTTGTTCACAAATTTCAAAAGTGATTTTATAAAATTTCTAAAAATCCAAGTTATTTTATGGTATAAATTTTATAATTTTTGAACGTGTATTTTATTTTATAAAAATGAATCTTTACAAATTTTATTTGTTATAATTATCAAATTACATAAGAGACCTTGCATGCAATTCACCCTTCTATTCTCTCAAAGGGCAAATAAGACTTTTCCAACCCCACTAACTTATTTGTTAATTACCAAATTACTACATTAGCCTTGCATGCAAAATGGCCTAACTTTAGCTAAAGGACATTTTTGTAAGTTCTCACTTCCACTCATTATTTTGTCAACCAAAAAGCATAAAACAAAACGCAAAGTGGGAGAATTCATTCCACTCATTCCACACTCCAACACACCATAATTTTTCTCTCCTCCCCCTCCCACCATTGCTCTCGGCCGAAGCATCAATTCCCCACCCCCCCTTCCATTTTTCATCTCATTCTTCATCTTCCCAAGTGTAAATATTCTACCTACATTCATCTTATATACTTTCCAAGAGTTTTGTGACTTGGAAGTTGAAGTTCCATGGATGCATGTGTAGTTCTTATGTGATCTCCAAAGAGAAACTCTTGATTCTTGTGAATTCAAGAGCTCTCTATGAGATATATTATATATATATGCTAAGTAAGTGTTTTATGGAGATATCATGTGTTAAAATCCTTTGCATGCTACTGAAATTTCATTATATATTTATGCTTAGCCATGCATGCTAGTTTTAAGACATTAAAATGATGATCAACCATGTTTTGCATGCTACTCCTTTTGAAATCATGTTGTTATGTCTAAAAATCTATAAATTCGAAATATGTGTGCTTAAAATAGATTGTTTTCATGATAAATTTCTTATTAATAGTTAAAAGAAGTTATATTTCATGATTATTAAGGATGAGTAATAGGTACAAGCCGAATTTGTAAGCATTTAAACTTTATGCCTAGCCGAAATCTTGTTATGTGTTTTCCATGAGTTGCATGTTATATTTTTAGTTGCATGTTGTTAATTCTTGGGCATGAATGATCTCCCATTCTGTTGAGGCACTATTTTAGGACATTAAGACACTAGGTTTGCTTTGGAAAGAGTTGGGTGCTTGGTTATTAAGTGGGAGTTAAGGTGGAAAGGGATTAGTTGGTGTTTGCATTTTTCCAGATTTGATGCACTAGTTTATGGGAAAGTTTTGAATGAGCATTTGTTGTGCACTTTGAGGCCCAAACCACCAGAAGCTAGTACTAGGAGTATATAAAAGATTTTAAGTGTTTTTTGGAGATTTATTAGTCGTTTGGTTAGGTGCACAAGTGAAATCAAAAACTCTGTCCAGCAGGGGACAGTTTTGTTGCAACTTAGAAATAGGAAGTTTTGACCATGTCATGGGTAGGCCCTCATTAGGCCCTGTTGGGCCTTAGTTAGAGGGAGAGTCAGAGGAGTTTTTCCAGCCATATTGCATAAGATATGAGTTAGAACCATGTGTCACAAGTTAGTTCAAGTCAGGGCATTTTCTGCCCGGAAAAACAGGGGAACCATGGACTTTAGGCTTAGGCCCAAGGAGGCCCAAGCTAGGCCCTTGAGCCACATCAAGTTTGAGAGATGCCATATGGTCAGAAGAGTCTAGTGTAGTAGTTTTGGAGGAAAAATTGTAGTTTAAGAGTGTCTAATGCACTCAAGAAGCCATAGATGTCATTCTGAAATTTTCCTTAGTGAACACTTTCACTTATCACATAGTTTTAGAACAATTAGGAGTGAGATCTAGGTTGACCACTATGGTTGCAAGATAGTATAAATCGATTATAATTAAAGGCCCAAGTGAGGGTCAATAGGTTTTGGATAGTTAAGTAAAGGCACATTGAGTAAGAAAGCCAAAATTTGGGAACTTTGTCTAGTTTAGCGGCCAAGTGACTTAAGTTGGGGATCGAGATCATCCAAGCCTAGTGTTGCATTATGGTGTATGTGATATTATTTGGTATTAAAATATGATATGTGAGTATATGTGGCTATGTGTACAATTATATTTATAAGGTGAAAATAAATTGTGTGCATATAGGCCTAAGTGCCATTTGTGTTGTAAATAGGTTGAGTTGATGAGAGTATAATATAATGAGGTTATTATTAATTGCGTAGGATCTCGAGACGAGGGTAAAATTGCCATAAAGGTCGAGTGAAGCTTCCAGTTGCTCCTACCAGCCAGACCATACCAGCCTTTCTCAAGGCAAGTGATTCAACCTGTCTTTGTATTCACTACAATTGTGTAACAATTAGTTCATATATATATTGATGCGATTATCCTGAGTCATTTTGATATACTTGAAACAAGCGATTCTTACATCTATCTTTGAATTATATAGAAATGTCATGAACCCTCAAGTACGTATTGCAAGTAGATCAGAGGTCTTATTATGTTGTTATATTAAAGTAATTGGAATGCCATGATAAAATAAAGAGTTGTTATAATACTTGATTGATCCTCTTGATTAACATGCTAATGATTCCTAAAGTATTGATATCTCACCCTGATGCTTGAACCCCTATAGAAACTTTACCTTGATACCTAAAAGCCAGATATTTATCAAAGTTGTCCATAATTGATTGATACCCCTCTTTCTTACCCTAAAGTTTGACAATCCTGATATACCTTGAGCTAAAGATCATTTCTTCATACCTTAACACCCTTAGTATTCATGAAGCTAATCTTCTTAATGTTCTAGCACTTGTACCTTGTCGAAAACCATTGCTTTAAGCCTAGTTTGGCATTACTCTTTCATAATATCCAATAGCCTTGCTAAATTTCCTTGTCCAAGTTCTTGTATATGGAAACGTTTCAGTTACCCTAATAGAGTAAAGTCTAGTGGATTATGGCCTTGAGATTTTGTGATATATTTCCAGTGTTTCAAGTTGATCTATAATCCATTGATAAAAATGTTTACTACTTAAGAGATTTTGTTATAAATCGGCATCAGTTTTTGAAATGATTAAAATGTGGATTTTCAGTCCCAAAGGGGGATAAATGTTTTCTTTGAATAGTGGATCTGGACTGAAACGCGAATCCTTTTCACACTTATATTGTAGGCTTAAAAGTTGCCTAGGGATCCCATTAATGTTTTAGAACCCAGCGAGGTTCGGGATTACTTCGCGGCTGATCACTGACTGTAATCCGTAGCGTCATAAAATGATTTTGATTAAGATATCAATTTTGAATTTTTTTTATACAAGCAAATGATGCCATCACCCAAAGTTTTATCTCTTATTATTATTGGTTATGTCTTCACATTGTCATTCTTTAATATATATCTCGATTTTTGTTTTGTATCGTATTGTTTAGCACTTGTTGAGCATTTGGCTCACTCCTTCCTTTACCCTGATATTACAGCTAGCAGTTATGGTTAGATTCAAGTAGACAGCACGTAAGACCTGTGACGCTGATGCGTATGTCTGAGCTCAGGTAGAATAAGAGATAGTTTTGTGTGAGCACTCGATATTAAAATCAGTTGTAATAGATGGTAGTGTTGGGCTGTTCCAAACCCTAAACTGTAAGATCTTGGATTTGGTTATGTTTACTTACATCTAAATATTGTAATAGTTATATTTATTTTATTTGTTAAGTTGGGGGTGTGACATTGTTTTTCTTTTTAGCCTCTATTTTAACCTCAATCTTTTCTAGTCTGTCATTCAATTGCTTTATGGACAGATGACCAACATTCACTTTCTTCTCCTTCTTTACTTGACTAGATTCTCCTGAAACAAAGTTTTTAAAAACTGATCCATATTTTTCATTTAACTTGGCAAGTTTGGCTTTACTCACAGGTTTGCTCATAGCCGACGGATGAGGATTTATGTCACTCAACGGATAACCTTTTTGATTATCCAACGGATGACTCTCATCATCCGTCGAGTCTACATCTGTTAGCAATCCTTCAACCAAATTGGGCTGCATCACAAAAAGACTCAATACCTTGAACTTTGGTGATTTGAGCTTGGACATCTCTAGATGATTTCCATGCCTTAATCACCTCATGTTCACGATCAAGCTGCTTCTTCAAAATTTCTTCTTTCTTCAAGGACTCAGTTAATTCCTCCTTAGCAATCTTACATTCTATTCTCAATTTTTCAAATTCAATAAACTGAGAATCTAGCACATTATTCCTCTCACTTAAAAACAAATTGTTTTATTTAATTTTAGCATTTTCCTTAGTGAGGGACTTAAGTGTAACACGCAAATGATATAATTCTATAGACATGTCATTAATTGCATCATTACACTTAACTTTAGATAAATGTGCAAGGTTAGTGGTGATTACCTGATTACTTGAAGAACTTTTCTCTGTTTCATCAGACTTGGCCATTAGGGCTAGATTGACATAGCTGACATCTTCATCCTCATCCAGACCATCTGCTGCCCAGTCACTTTCTTGTGTAATAAAAGCCATTTCCTTCTGTTTGAGCAACTCAAAATACTTCTGTTTATAATCTACAGGCTCAAACTTTTTCTTGCTGGAATCTGACTTTCTACACTCAATGGCAAAGTGCCCTGTCAAGCCACATTTGAAACATTTGAATTTTGATTTATCCACCATATTTCTATTTGGCTTAGCTGCTCCAAAGTTCTTCTTGAACTTGAGCTTGGCAAATCTTCTAGAAAGAAATGCAAGATGTTCATCAATATCATCCATATGATCTTGGCTCAATGAATCTTCATTTTTTCTACCAGCCCCTTGCCCTTGTTTTCACAGACCTTTGATGTAGACTCAACAACTTCTATCTTCATTTCCTTCTCTTTCTCTAACTCATCAACCAGTGTAATGGACCCTCCTTTCTTTCTCCCTTTCTCCATTCTTTCATCTTGCTCTATTTCAAGCTCATAAGTCTTTAGAATGCCATACAGTCTCTGTAGTGTAACTCCTTGTATTCTTGTGAATTTCTCAAGGAGACTGTCATTGGTTTCTGTTCTTTTGGAAGGGATCACAGGAATTTGAGGTTAGAGTCTTTGGTTTGGTAGACTCTTCCATGCAGTTTCAGAGCATTTAGTAGCTTTTGAAATCTACTAAAGATATCAGTGAGAGTTTCACCTTCTTCATAGTGGAAATGCTCAAATTGCTAAATTAGTAACTGCATCTTGTTTTCTCTAACTTGTTCAGTGCCATCACAGATTATTTGAATGGTGTCCCAAACCTCCTTGGCCGTCTTGCAATTGATGATGTTGTCAAACATGTCACCATCAACTCCATTGAATAAAATATTCATGGCCTTCTTGTCTTTCCTGACTTGCTCAATATCAGGATCTGACCATTCATGCCTTGGCTTGGGAACTGATGGCTTATTTCCCGTTGCAGCTCTCATTGGTACGTGAGGACCTCTCTCTATGCAATCCACATAGGCCTCATCTTGAGAAAGTAAATGAAGATGCATCTTTACCTTCCAGTGATGGTAATTATCTTTGTCCAGAAAAGGAATCTTGACTTCAACATCCTTCTTGTTCATCTTGCTGTTTATTGTGATCTTTAAACTCTTTGTGCTTCAAGAGCTTGCTCTGACACCAATTATTAGTCCCTAACAATACAACAAGAATTACAGAAGGGGGGATTGAATGTAATTCTGGCTACTTTTTAAGATTAAAGAAAAATGGTTCTAACTTAATAATATATAAGTGTTTGATTTTCAAAGTGCCGAATGAAGAGTTAGATAAATCAAAACACAAGTAATTAAAAACACAAGTCTTTAAAAACTTTATGGTGGATTTGAATGTATCAACTAGATATATATATATATATATGTATATATATATCAAGAGAACCCTGTGAAGCTTGAATAGCTCACAGTTGCTTACAAATATGAACAAATAAACTTACAGAGAAATGCTACAGGATTCAGCTTACAATTATTTCTCTGAGAATGTATTTGCTTAGTCTTCTTTTTGTTCTATTTGCTACACTTAGTTTATATACATCACCAAGATTACATAGTAATAAGACAAGATAATAAAACAAAACCTATCAAGTCTAATACCATGCTGCTTCAGTACTATATTCCAACATCTTTGAACATCTTCATAATAGCATGGAAATGGTAATGCTTCTTTGTTCTCAAAAAACCTAGCTGAATAGACTGCCACATTTTTTTTGTAAACACTCGACGCATGTGACTGTGTTGTCACTGTCAACAGATGTTTGAATTGTCATCCGTCGGGTACATGATTATCATCTTTTGGGAGCTTTGTTGATCATCCGTTGGTATCTTTGTTGATCATCAATCGGTAGCTTTGTTGATCATCCATAAGTAGCTTTGTTGATCATCCATCGGGTAGCTATTTGACACTTGTCTTCATTTCACTTATGCAGAATTACAAGACATCTTATATTTACAATTAATCAACCTATTCCGCATATCTAATTAAATTCAACATGACTTATATGCTACTAAAGAATCTATACAAAGGTATTTGCAGAAATGTGCTACATGACTTATTGTTACATAAGCTACTCACTCGATGGATGTCAAATCATCATCCGTCGGGACTATATTTAGCCATCTGTCAGGACTATATTTGATTATCCATCGAGTGCTACATTTTTCACTAAGTTGAATCTACTAAAGTGTTTTTTTAATGTAATCATCAAGTTCACAACATATTCCCAACAACCTCCTTCTTCACTGTAGTTGATTGAATCACCTTCAAGATCTTTAAACCTTATGTCTGCTGAAGGCTTGCTCTGATACCAATTATTATTTACTAACAATCAACTTATTTTAATATATAGAAGGGGGATTAAATACAAATTAAAATTTTCAAGTTCATTTCTGCATGGGAGATTAATATGAACATAAATATTTATAATTTCTGGTGGTTTGGTTTTCGACTTGCCATCTGAGGTTTTTTTTGAAAAAATAATATTGTACAATTACAAGTGTAATCTCACAGTCGCGGTTCACAGTGTTTTACTTGGAGGAAGATATTTCTCTCTAAAGCTCTCTGAGAATGTAAAACATATTTCTTAAGTGAAACATCTGCTTCTACTTGGTTATATATCACCAAGTTACAATGCTTGCCAGATAATTCATATCACAGTTTTTGAGATCCAGCAAGATTTCTTCTTCACTCTCTTTTTTATGATACTTAACAAATGAGGCCGGTTTATATCCTAATATGTTGCATTTAATATCCCTCCAATCTATCTTTCATGAAAATAGAATGTTTCTTCTTCAGCATCCAAGATCACATGCAAATTTTATCTTGGCTTCTCATTTTCTTTTTTGAGATTCCCATCAACCCATATGCTGTGACAATCCTAGGTTTTGACCACTATCACGTCACTATCAATAGTTTTGTATATTCTTAGCCATTGATAGTCATTAGCTACAGAATTTCCTACCCATTAGAAGTCCTTTGCTGTGACTTTCCTAGCCATTAGCATTTGATGGGCAGATCTTGATAGCAATTGATGTTTTTCCCTTATTTAGCAGTCAAAGGCTCACTTCACTTAATTTGAATTATATGGCATCAAATATGTACACTTAGCCACCCTATTCTAGACTATCCATTAAGTCAATATGACTTCTGAATGAATAACTACATTGTTATCTGTTTATAGAAGTCTCATAGAAAATATTTTATAAACCCTATCACTCGATGGGCTACTCCTTCAATGACTATCCCTAAGGATGGTCAGTCATAAAAGGTTACAAATTGTCTTAACATAATTACGTAATGTGATTTTTTTATCATCGGGATTTAGCCTTGATTCCTAAAAATAATTACAAGAAACGAAGCAAGGTTAGTTGTAAAGGGTTATTCTCACCAAGAAGGTATAGACTATGATGAGACATTTGCTCATGTTGCAAGACTTGAGGCCGTTGGAATTTTTCTTGCCTATGCTGCTCACATGAAGTTTAAAGTGTTCCAGATGGATGTGAAGAGTGCATTTCTAAATGGTGAACTTAAAGAGGAAGTGTATGTTGAATAGCCTCCAGAGTTCATTGATCTAAGGTATCCAAATTATGTCTACAGATTGGATAAAGCACTCTATGGACTAAAGAAAGCTCCAATAGCCTGGTATGAAACACTTGCACAGTTTTTGATGGATAGTGGTTTCAAAAGAAGTACCATTGATAAAACCTTATTTTATAAGTACCATGGTAAGGCCTTGTCATTAGTTCGGATATATGTTGATGATATCATTTTTGGCTCTACTAATGATAAATTCTGTGAAGATTTTCCAACTTAATGCAGCCCAGATATCAGATGAGTATAATGGAAGAATTGAGTTATTTTCTGGGATTACAAGTCAAGTATATTGAAGAAGAGATCTTAATTAATCAAGAAAAATATACCATAAATTTACTAAAAAGGTTTGGAATGCAAGATTGCTCAACTGCTACAACTCACATGGCCACTGCAACCAAGTTATATTTAAATACTGGTGCATTAGTATATATAACTAACTATAGAGATATGATTCGCTCACTCCTATATTTGACTGCTAGTAGGCCTGATATCATGTATGCTACATGTCTTTGTGCAAGTGTTAGGAATATGTCATAGGCCAGATGATAATTTCACCAAAACACCTTAGTAGATTTAATTTAGTGTTTTTATAGCTCTCAACGGATGATCACCTTAACATCCATTGAGAGAGTAGCTTATGTATAAATAAGTTTTGTAACACATTCCTGCATTCTATAATACCTTAAAGAACTAGATGTTGTAGGATATTCAAAGTCCTGTTGACTACTAGGTTGATATGAAAAATAGGTTGGCCAATTATATATATTAGATGCCTTGTAATTTTGCATAAGTGAAATGGAGTTAACTGCTATGGAAGACTTTCAACGAATGATTCTACAAGGTTTCGACGGATGATCCAACTCACATTTAACGTATGATCTAATGAAGTTTCAACAGATGATCCAACACAGTTTCGACGGATGATCCAACACAGTTTCGACGGATGATCCAATGAAGATTCAACGGATGTTCTAATTCAAATTGCAGTTGATAGTGACTTGACAGTCACATGGGTTGATTAGATGCAAGTGGAATGTGGCAGCCTATTTACAGGTTTTATAGAACAAAGAAGCATTTTCATTTCCATGCTTACTCGAAGAAAATCAAAGATACTAGATGGAGAAATGAAGAAGCACGTGATTAGACAAAGACACGTTTGTTTTGTTTGTTTGTCTTATTCACTTGTATCTTGGTAATATATAAACCAAGAGTAGCTAGTAGTAACTTAAGCACTTGAACTAGAGAAATAGAAAAAGCTGAATCTGTAAAAAATTTCTCTGTTCTTTGTAATTCTACTTGTAAGCAGCTGTGTACAATCCTTGTATCACAGAGTTCTCGATCTAATATATATCTCTGGTGTAAAAGTTCAATCCACCAGAAAGTTTTTAAATACTTGTGTTTAATTACTTTATGTTTTATTACATCAATATTTTCATTCCGCACTTTTTTTTAATCAAACACTGTTATATATATTTGAGATAGAATAGTTCTTGAAATAAAAAAGAAACCAAAATTACATTCAACCCCCCTTCTATAATTCTTTGTTAGATTTTTTGTGAATAACAATTGGTATCAGAACAAGCTCTTGAAGTACAAAGATTTTAAAGATCACAAATAACAAGATGAGCGGAAAAGATGTTGGAGAAAAAACCCATTTCTGAACAAAGACAACTATCACCACTAGAAGGTGAAAATGCACCTGCATCTCCTCTCTCAAGATGAAGAATATGTGGATTGTATTGAGAAAGGCCCTCATATTCCTATGAGAGCTACTACAGGAAATGAACCATCTATCCCAAAGTCTAGAGCAGAATGGTCCGATCCAGATATTGAGCAAGTTCATAAGGACAAGAAGGCCATGAACATTTTTTTTAATGGTGTTGATGGTGACATGTTTGATAACATCATCAATTACAAAACTGTTAAGTATATCTGGGATACAATTCAAGTGATATATGATGGAACTGAGCAAGTAAGGGAAAACAAGATGCAACTCTTGATTCAGCAGTATGAGTACTTTTATTGTGAAGAAAATGAAACATTAACTGACATTTTTAGTAGATTTCAAAAACTGATAAATGCTCTAAAGCTGCATGGAAGAATCTACCAGACAAAGGATTCTAATCTCAAATTCCTTAGATCTCTACCGAAGGAATGGAAGCCTATGACAGTCTCTCTTAGAAATTCCCAAGATTACAAGGAATTCACTTTGGATAGATTGTATGGCATTCTAAAGACCTATGAGCTTGAGATAGAACAGGATGGGCAGCTGGAAAAAGGAAGGACAAAGGGATGATCCATTGCATTGGTTGCTGAGCAAGAGAGAGAGAAAGAGATGAGGGTAGAAGCTGTGGAATCTGCACAAACCCTAGAGTTTGTGAAGGCAAAGAAAAAGGGCTAGTAGCTGAACATGAAGACCATCTTACTCAAGATGATATGGATGACATAGATGGACATCTAGCTTTCTATCCAGAAGGTTTGCCAACCTCAAGTTCAAGAAGAATTTTGGAGCATCCAAGCTAAACAGAAATATGGTTGACAAGTCAAAATTCAAATGTTTCAAATTTGGCTTGAGTGGTCATTTTGTAAGTGAGTGCAGAAAGCCTGATTCTGATAGAAAGAAGTTTGAATCTGTGGATTACAAGTAGAAATACTTTGAGTTGCTCAAACAGAAGGAAAGGGCTTTTCTAACTCAGGAAAATGACTGGGCTGCTGATGGATTAGATGAGGATTAGGATACAAGATATTTTAATCTAGCACTTATGGCCACATAAGATGAAAAAGAAGTCAGTTCATCAAGTAATCAGGTAATCACTACTAATCTAGCACATTTATCTAAAGCTGAGTGTAATGATGCTATAAATGACATGTCAACAGAATTATATCATCTGCGTGTTACACTCAAATCACTCACTAATGAAAACACAAAGATTAAAGAGAATAATTTTTTTTGTGAAAGAAACAATGTGTTAGAAACTCAATTTGTAGATTTTAAGAAACTAAAAATAAAGTGCAAGATTGCTAAAGATGAACTAACTGAATCCTTAAAGAAAGAGGAGATTTTACGAAAGCAACTTGAACGTGAACAAGAGATAATTAAGGCTTGGAAATCATCTAGAGATGTCCATACTAAAATTACCAAAGTTCAAGGTATAGAGTTTATCTGTGAAGAAACCTGGAAAAAGAACAAGGAGAAACTGGATCTTAATTTGGCAGAAGGACATTCAACGGATGTGGATTCAACGGATAATGAAGATTATCCGTCGAATTATAAAAAGATTCATCCGTTAAAAGACAAAGAACCACATCCTTCGAGTGAAAGAAAGCCAGCTAGCAAAGCCAAGCTAGCTAAGTTAAATGAGAAATATGGATCAGTTTCCAAGAACTTTGTTACAGGAGAAATAAGTCAAGTAAAGGGAAACAAGAGAATTAATCTACGACGTCTGTCAATCAAGCAATTGAATGATAGATTGGAGAAGATTGAGGTTAAAACAGAATCTAAAAGGAAAAACAATAGGAATGGGAAAGTAGGAATTAACAAACATAACAACTACACACCTGATAAATATGCACCTAAAAAAATCTGTGTGAAGTATGCAAGTGTTAATCATTTGTCTTTTAATTGCAAACTTGTCATGCCTGCACCCATGTCTGCACCTCCATCATTTCCCAACATGCCCACAATGCCTGTGAATGTTATGCCTGCATATAATTTAAATGCATAATTTGCTAATATGCCATTTGCACAAAATCCTTACTATGCTGCTTTTAATATGCCTCAAATGCCATTTAGCATGCCTTACTGTAATAACATGTTTGCACATAATATGCCTTTCCATGTTAACCAGCTTGTGCATGATAATTATGTTATTATGAATGGTTTTCAAATCTCTCCTCAAATGACCAAGGTTGAATCTCAATCACCAAAGTCAAATGTGGAAAAGCCTAATAAACCTAAGAAAAAGGCTAACAAAGCAGGACCCAAGGAAACTTGGGTACCAAAATCAACTTGATTTGATTTTGTTGTGTGCAGGGAAATATAAAGAATATTTGCTATTTGGATAGTGGGTACTCAAGGCACATGACTGGAGATTCTACCCTGCTCACTGAGTTCAAGGAGAGAGCTGGCCAAGGTATTACTTTTGGAGATGACAACAAGGGTTATACTGTGGGACATGGCTTGATTTCTAAAGACAATGTCATAATTGAAGAAGTTTCCTTAGTGGATGGACTCAAGCATAATTTGTTGAGTATCAACCAGCTTTGTGATAAGGGCTACTCAGTAATATTCAACTCTGAAGCCTGTGTTGTGACCAACAAGAAAAGCAACAAAGTGGTTCTCACTGGAGTGAGAAAAAGAAATGTGTATCTAGCTGACTTCAACTCATCAATGCAGAATCTGTCACTTGTCTTTTCAGCACGACAAGTCAAGATGAGAGTTTTCTATGACATAAGAAGCTGTCCCATCTTAACTTCAAGACTATGAATGAACTAGTCAGGAAAGATTTGGTAAGAGGCATTCCTCAAGTGGAATTCTCAAAGGATGGATTGTGTGATGCCTGCTAGAAAGGAAAGCAAATCAAGGCATCATTCAAAAAGAAGCTTGAATCAATAATTGAAGAACCTTTACAATTACTGCACATGGATTTATTTGGACTAGTCAATGTGTTGTCCATCTCAAAGAAAAGATATTGCCTAGTAATTGTGGATGATTTCTCAAAGTTTTCTTGGACATATTTTCTCAAATCTAAAGATGAAGCTAGTGAAATCATCATCAATCACATAAGGCAAGTCAACAATCATCCTGATCTCAAAGTTAGAAGAATCAGGAGTGACAATGGAACTGAGTTCAAAAATTCTGTGATGAGATTGTTTTCTGAAGAGAATGGGATCATGCATGATTTTTCAGCAGCAAGAACTCCACAACAAAATGGAGTGATGGAAAGAAAGAATAGATCTTTTATTGAAGCTGCAAGGACAATGCTAGAAAAATCAAAGTTACCAACATATTTTTAGGAAGAAGCTGTGAATACTGCATGCTACACTCTGAATATTTCTTTGGTCAATCAAGAAAAATGCATGACTCCCTACCAATTGTTCAAGAAAAGGAAGCTAACATTAAACTTTCTTCATGTCTTTGGCTGCAAATGCTACATTCTCAAGAATCAAACTGAGCAGCATGGAAAGTTTTGATGTCAAAGCAGATGAGGGTATTTTTGTTGGGTATATAATTAGAAAAGCATACAGAGTCTACAATCTCAAAACCAACATTGTTATGGAATCTTTACATGTTATGTTTGATGATAAGAAGATTGAAGGATTTCAAGATGAAGGTTTCCATGAAAGCCTCAAATTTGACAAAGTTGAGATGATTTGTGATGATAGTGAAGATGAAAGTGATCAAGAAACAATCTCTAAGGATAATGCAGAAAAATTTACAACTAATGAAGCACATAATTCAACATCTGTCGAGAGATAAAGTGCATCATCCATCAAGAGACAATCTGCATCATCCGTTAAGAGGAAAAGATCAACATTCGTTCAGCCATGAATAGGAGTTGAAAGTCAATACAGATCACACTCAGAAAGGACCCCTACTTCAAGTCAAAGATCCACAAACTCAGGGGGAGTTTATCTAATCAAAACTTAGTCACACATCAAGACAACTATGAGGCCTCTTCATTTAGAGCTAATCTACCTCAACAGAGAAAATGTACTAGAGATCACCCATTGGAATTAATTATTGGTGATGCATCTTCATGAGTGCAAACAAGGAAAGCAACTCAAGAAGAATGTCTATACAACAGCTTTCTGTCTAAGGAAGAACCTAAAAGGTAGAAGAAGCTATATTGGATCCTGATTGGATTTTAGCTATGCCGGAGGAGCTAAACCAATTTGAAAGGAATAAAGTTTGGAAGCTAGAACCCAAACCTAAAGGCAAAAATCCTATTGACACCAAATGGGTATTCAAAAACAAGATGGATGAAAATGGTATAGTATTCAGGAACAAAGCTAGATTGGTTGCTAAGGGCTATTGTCAACAAGAAGGAATAGATTTTGATGAAACATTTCCTCATGTTGCAAGACTTGAAGCCATCAGAATTTTTCTAGCATATGCAGCCCATGCCAATTTCAAGGTCCCTCAAATGGATGTTAAAAGTACATTTCCTAATGGAGATTTGGAGCAGGAAGTCTATGTCAGTCAGCCTCCTAGTTTTGAAGACCCCAACTTTCCAGAATATGTCTACTATCTTTTGAAAGCACTTTTGGATTGAAGCAAGCATCTAGAGCCTGGTATGACACTCTGTCAAAATTTCTCTTAGAAAATTATTTCACAAGAGGTACTGTTGATAAAACTCTCTTATTTAGAAATGTTAATGTCTTTATTATATTTATTCAGATTTATGTAGATGATATTATATTTGGCTCTACAGAGGAAAAACTTTGTAAAAAGTTTGCCAAATTGATGCAAAGTAAGTATAAAATGAGCATGATGGGATAACGAACTTACTTTCTTGGTTTACAAGTTAAGCAAGTTAGTGATGGAATATTCATTAGTCAAACCAAATATATTTATGATCTTTTAAAGAAGTTTGACTTAATGGATTGCACCTCTGCAAAAACTCCCATGACCACTGCCACAAAACTTGAATTAAACACTACTAAAAAGTCTGTGGATATTTCAAGTTATAGAGGCATGGTTGGCTCACTCTTATATTTAACATCCAGTAGGCCATATATAATGTTTGCTACTTGTCTTTGTGCTAGATTTCAAGCTGATCCTAGAGAATCTCATTTAGTAGCTATTAAAAGAATTTTCAGATATCTCAAAGGAATGCCAAAACTTGGCATTTGGTATCCTAGAGATTCGGGTTATGATTTAACTGGTTATTCAGATGTAGATTATGCAAGTTGTAAAATTGATAGAAAAAGTACAACAGGAACCTGTCAATTTCTAGGAAACAAACTAGTATCCTGGTTCTATAAAAAGCAAAATTCAGTCTCTACTTCTACAGCTGAGGCTAAATATGTTGCTGCTGGCAGTTGTTGTGCACATATTTTATGGATAAAAAACCGAATGTTGGACTTTGGTCTACAGGTGGATAAAATTCATGTTTTCTGTGATAACACACGTGCCATTGCGATTACTGAAAATCTAGTACAACATTCAAGAACAAAGCACATTAACATCAAGTACCACTTCATTAGAGAACATGTCATGAATAGTACTGTGGAACTACATTTTGTTCTAAGTGAGAAGCAACTTGTAGACATCTTTACCAAGCCACTAGATGAGTCCACCTTTACTAGGTTGGTAAGTGGGTTAGGTATGCTTAATTATTTATAAATTATTTTTTGATGTCTCAGCAATTTAAAATACAGCCAGAATAAAAATTTGATGTTCCTTGTCAAAGATGATTTTGGTTAAGTCAAAATTTAGATCTTGACGGATGTTCATTTTCCATCGAAATTGGTATTTCGTTGAATTTTATTATCTGTTAAAAAATCAAATATTATCTTGGGTACTTTTTATCTCGGCGGATATCTGTTTGATCTTCATTCGTTGAATTGCTTTCATCTTAGCCGTTAATTTTAGTCATCATCTATCGAATTTACTTACATCCTATAAGTATATTTCGATGGATAATCGGTAGAATTTTGACAGTTTATTCATTTTTAAACGGCTATTTTGGGCAAATTTCATTGGTTACTTTATTTTTACTTTATTTTTTAAACGTTTATTTCTAAGAAAGTATAAAAGCCTATTTCATTTTCATTTTTACTTTTATCTTTCTCAAGCAATTTCTACTAACTCTCTTCGTCTTCAAAGCAAAAACCCTCTTTCTGCAATTACTTTCAATCACAGCAATGGCACCACTAGTCAAGATCATGTCTCAAACTGGGTTTGTATATGAGAAGAACAACTTCGTAGCATTGGTGAACACGCAGATTGTTGCTTCTGAAGACTATCACAAAATGATGGATTTCATTCGAAGTTACAAACTGAGTTATGCTATGCTGGAGTCTCCGGTCATCTACTGTGAAGTTGTTGAGGAGATTTGGACTACCGATGTTTTCAATTTTAAGGAAAAAACCATTACCTTCTCTCTCAAAGGTAAGGACCATTGCGTTAATAGTGATACACTGCAAGCATGCTTTAAATTGCCTGAAAATAACACTCTTGTTCAATATAAAGACACAGATGTGAGCAACATGCTTACTTCTATGGGTTATTCTCTTAATCCCTCCAAGTTAGGTGATGTTAGGAGATTGTGCCTTAGAAAAGAATGGAGCTTTCACTGTGATTCTTTTGTTAAGGCATTTTCTGGCAAGATTAGTAACTTTGATGATGTTAGCTATTCTATTGTTAACATGCTTTATATGCTTTTGAGTGATAAGTATTTCAATTTTAGTAACTCTGTGATGTATGAGTTAGGGTATAAGCTAAGAGACATAAAGAAAAGATCTAAAAACAAATATTATGCTAGATTCTTTATGTTGCTAGCTAACTTTATTTTTAAAGATCTTACAATTGAGAACCCAACCAACAAGCTTGATTGTAGGGTTCAAGAAAGGAGAGTTATTACTGACTTAAACAGGGAAAATCACCACAGTGAGGTTCCCCTCAATTACTTGCCAATCATGGAGGGACCTCAGGTAAGTGAGGTAAATACTTCTGTCTCCGCTACTTTCCAACCACCAATTTCTTTGCGAACTTCTGTGACAACGACATCTTTGATAATGACCCAACAGATGCCTACCCAAGTCACACAACCAAAAATTTCAAAATCCAAGTCTAAGAAACCCCACTCTAGTTCCTCTCAAAAGAAACTAGTTTCAAAATCTACTAAATCTAAATAAGGGAGTGTGAAGGGAAGTAAGAATGGTGAGGGACAGGATAAAAATCAAAGAAACCCTAGGGATAAGGAGAGAGAGGTGTGTGTAACTTAGCCTAGCCACACTGTAGTTTCTCAACAAACTGTAGTGATTAATAAGGAAATTAAGCTCATTTCTAGTTGCATCCTCCCAAAAGGATGTGACTATTGAACAAAGCTCTCAGCCAAGAGCACATGCCAAAAGGGTTAGGGACACAGACCTACCTCAAACTTACACAAGAAAGAAGAAATCTAAACACACTGGGGGATACACAGGGTGCACACACTGTGCAAACTGTAGTCAAAGACTCAGTTATAACACCTTCTCAAATTCAGTTTGATATGGCTCTAATAAATGTGGAGCCACGGCCAAAATCTGTAACAATAGAAGGACCTCACACACAAAACTCACCCATAAATTCTCTGGGTGTGGACATGATTCACACGTCAATTCCTGATTCTCCATCTTTAACTCTCTTGGAGGAGCCAAAAACTACAACAAGTGAGCATCATCTTTTAGATGATTTGTTGGCTCACTTGCCATTTCTTTCTAAAAATATTGAGAATTCTGTGGACAATCTGAAATCAATTACCATAGATTCTATAATAATTTCAACTCCAAGCTCATTTATTTCCATTATTTTGACGGATATTGTTCATGCGTCGACTAGTGATTGTATCTCAACGGATGTACTTAACAACAATTATCCGTTGAATCTCTCAACTACTATTTCGACGAATTTCTCTCATCCGTTGAATGTCACTGTAGCACTTGAATTTTCCAAAATTGTTACAAGTGCAGATGACTTAGTAGTAGTTCAATCACTACTAGGATTGAGGGAAGAGAGTGAACAGAGTGAGAGGCTGAGTTGCTCTCAAGAAAAAGGAGAGGAAAAGAGTGAACAAATGCAAGCTATTTCTTCCAGCTTGGCAAAAGAAAGTGAGAGGAGTCCCACCTTAGATGGTGAAGGTGAGGGTGTGAGGGTGGGAAGCCAAGGGGATCCCTTGATGCAAAAACAGAGAGAAAATGAGAGAAAAGCAGGTACAGGTGAGATTAGGGTGCTGGAAACCATTGCTAGTGAGTCAATGAATGTTAGTGATGCAGAAAAAGAAAGACTATATCAGCAAAAATATGAAGCTGTTATAGATTCTATCTCTTTGGATACTGAGACATTTACTCACCCTAATCCAGCAAATCAAGTTTTTGTTGAATAGGAAAATGTGGCTGCAAAGCGGATTCTGAACTTGGTGCACACAACTGCATCCATGCTAAGGGCCAAAGATGCCATCAACTCACTTCCTTCCACAGCTGGTGAGGTTTTTTAGTATAATTCTGTAGCCTCTGGTGATTCTTTTGGTGATGATTCTCTTGGAGAGGGTCCTGAAGATATAGGCAGGGACATAGGGACACCAGAATGGATGTTTTCCAAAGAATGTAATCTTCATGAGTTCAATTCCATCTTGTTCAAGCTAGATCATGAAACTTAAGCTGCTATTCATACCACCAACAACACCAGCATCAAGACACTTCTTCCAACCCATCTGGATTCTCTACAGTTGCATAAGATTCAAGCTCTTCAACATCATCAAAGCATGGACATTCTGAAACATGATTTGTCTCAATTAAAGGAGGATGTCTACAAGAAATTAGATTATAAGCTTCTAGAAGCAACTATGCTAGAAACATTCCAGAAGCTAAGGAAAGAAGCTGATTTGAACATAAAAGTTGAGGCCATGGAGTCAAGAATTACAAATGTGGAGCAATCAATGGTCAAAATACTTGCAAATCAGGAAGCTCATACAAGTCTGCTACAATAATTGGTGGCTGCACAAACCTCAAACCATGCTCAACTTGATGCTAACAAAAAGGGGGAGAATAATGCTATCATTCCAGTTAGTAAGGGGGAGCCAGTTAGTGAGGGGGAGAAAGTGTATATTCAATTCAGTAAAGTGATTGTTCCAGCAATTACCTTCTCTAAGCCACCGGTTCTAGATAGCATTTACTTGATCAACATTGTAGCAGCTGAGCTCAGGCTAAATAAATAATTGAAGCAAATTGATGAGAATATTGAAAAAGTCTTTGGTCCAATTGAGAAACCTGAAAAACTAGTGAAACACTTCACTCAATTGAGACCAATTTCAATCAATAAAATAAGCTTGGGAAATTTGGATAAAGGTCAACCCTCAGCAAGAAGACTTCTACAGGTGAATGTGATTTTACAGCCAAAGAAAAACTACTCAAAGAATTCAACCAAAAATCCATTGGACCTAGTCTATGCAACTCTCAATCCTGATGAAGAGAAGCTGCTTGGCAGATCTATTGCTTATCACAAAGATCCAAGAGACTCAGTCTTGAAGAAGAGAATTGCTAAAGTCTACAGGAATGGCAAATTGATCTATGTGATGGTTGGACATCCACAATTTACAGAAGCTAAGAAAGAGGAAAAGGTGAGGCTCAAACAACAGAAAAGGCAAGCTACCTTAGATGCCAAGAGCCAAGCTAAGAAGCCTGTCACCACAGAAACTGAGATGCCTGATGTGATAGCTGAGTCTGTGAATGGAGAAAAGCAAGAGGAGCCAAAGCGGAAAATTAAAAAAAGGGTGAGAAAGGAAATAACCAAAAGGAAGCTGGATTTTGGAGAAGAAAAAGAAGAAGAAGATGAACTTGAGTCTACCCAGTCTATCACTACAAATCAGTCAACTTTGCCCACTATGGAGCAAGCTGAAACCAAGGTCTATCCAAATATGAATTTTTATGGTGAGCCAATAATTCCTAAGGATAAACCAATAGACTGGGAAAGCCTACCTATTCCTGATCTAAACCTCCCAATTCCAACTACCTCAGCTAAAAGAATAAAATTAAACCAAGCAAGCCAGTCAAATCAGTTCCATTCAAATCTAAAAATCTACCCAAACTCAAACCAACTGCCAACAAGTGAGATCAACTCTACATCTGTCACATCAAGAAGTTTTTAGATCTCAATCTCTATTTGAACGAGCTAAATAAAGTGAGAGCTATTGATGCTTACAAGAAGCTTCCAGAGAGATTGGTGTTCAGGTACAAGGGTGTAAAAGAGATGACTTGGCCTCTTCACAAAATTCTCAATGAAGGATTTTCTATCTTAGTGAAGATATTCTCCTCAATAAAGAAAAAATTTGGGTTCAATATTGTTGCTATAAAGATGGTACTAAACAAAATTGAGTAAATAAGAAATAGCTGGAGAGACCCAAATGCACTCCCAAGAGTCCTAACTATTCCTTACAATGGAGATAGAATGCATTTGAGGCCATACCGGATAATAGAATTCAAGGATGAGAAGAACACCAGAAGATTCTTTATATTAGAAGATGAGCTAAAGATTTCAAGCAATAAAACTCTCATGGAGATGCAAGAGATGGTGGATCAGACTAATAAAGATAAATCTGAATTCTACAGGCAACTTCAACACCAGATTGAAAAGAAAAATGAGAAACTGGGAAAGAAGTCTAGACATTCATGGAAATGAGATATATTTGCTCAGTCTAAAGGAGCATCTTAAATAGCTTGCGATATTTTCTATGAACCTTCCTCTGTATAATTTTCAATAAATTACAGTACTTGTCAATTTTATCTACTATTATTTAGTCTGTATTCATATGGTGTTTTTTTATCATCAGGTTTCTCTTAATTTATGCCTATAATTCCCGTATACATATATTGGGGGAGATAGTTAGGAATATGTCATAGGCTTGATGATAAGTTCACCAAAACACCTTGGTAGATTTAATTTACTGTTTTTGTAGCTCTCAGCGGATGATCACCTTAACATCCGTTGAGAGAGTAGCTTATTTATTAATAAGTTTTGTAACACATTCCTGCATTCTACAATACCTTAAATAACTAAATTTTGTAGGATATTCAAAGTCATGTTGACTACTAGATTGATATGCAAAATAGGTTGGCCAATTATACATATTAGATGCCTTGTAATTTTGCATAAGTGAAATGGAGTTAACTGCTATGAAAGACTTTCAACAGATGATTCTACAAGGTTTTGACGGATGACCCAAGTCACATTCAACGGATGATCTAATGAAGTTTCAATGGATGATCCAACACAGTTTCAACGGATGATCCAATGAAGATTCAACGGATATTCTAATTCAAATTGCAGTTGATAGTGACTTGACAGTCACATGGGTTGATTAGATGCAAATGGAATGTGGCAGCCTATTTACAGGTTTTAGAGAACAAAGAAGTATTCCCATTTCCATGCTTACTCGAAGAAAATCAAAGATACTGGATGGAGAAATGAAGAAGTATGTGATTAGAAAATGACACATTTTATTTTATTTGTTTGTCTTATTCACTTATATCTTGGTAATATATAAACCAAGAGTAGCTAGTAGTAACTTAAGCACTTGAACTAGAGAAATAGAAAAAGTTGAATTTGTAAAGAATTTCTCTGTTCTTTGTAATTCTACTTGTAAGCAGTTGTGTACAATCCTTGTATCACAGAGTTCTCGATCTTATATATATCTCTGATGGAAAAGTTCAATCCACTAAAAAGTTTTTAAATACTTATGTTTAATTACTTTGTATTTGATTATATCAATAAATTCATTCCGCACTTTTGCTTAATCAAACACTGATATATATATTTGAGATAGAATAGTTCTTGAAATAAAAAAGAAACCAGAATTACATTCAACCCCTCTTCTGTAATACTTTGTTAGATTTTTTGGGAATAACAGCAAGGTTCCAAGCTGATCCAAGGGAACCACATCTTATAGATGTAAAAAGAATTTTTAAATATCTTAAGGGCACCATGAATCTTGGTTTGTGGTATCCAAGAGATTCATATTTTAAACTAATAGGATATTTAAATGGTGATTTTACAAGATGCAAAATTGTCAAAACCCGAATTTTTGACATCGGTAAAAGACCTTTATAAATAGTAACCTTACAGTTTAATAAAAAAATATTTTGCAACCACACCATATACGAGTTTTAATTTAAGATTCGGAGTTGATATTGTGATTATACGTACCAAAAGTGTATGTAAAAGCCATTCGTTTTTGGAGAAAACGAACTTTGTAAAAGGACCTTATCTTATGAACTATCGAGGAATACGAGAATCACATTACGATTAAGAATTTAGAATTCTATAAATTAAAATACAAGTACAAGGTTTCAAAGCTTAAAGGATTTATAAGAAAGGATTTACCCTGCGAATCGCTTACAAAGATTTATTACGAAAACGAACAAATGACCAAGCGAATACATAAGTGAATAAATAAAACGTATCAAGTCATGAAAACTAATTAGTAAGAATGTAACCAAGGATTGGAAATCAAATAGTGATCAACCAAGGCGAATAGTAACCTGGCTAAGGAGAATAGTAACCTAGTATGGTGAATAGTAGTAGGAATAGTAATCATAATACTTGGCTAGGTTTTAGGCTTTGAAAAATGAAAAAGCTACTAGATTCGATCAAGATATGCATATATAGATTATATACATCAAATGAGCCAACACTTATGAAGGAAGCAACCAAGCAAGCAAGCTAAATTCTCTTTCTTTTCTTCAACTCAACCAGACTGAGAATATCAGCTTAGAAAGGTTGCATCTCCTTCATTTCTCACTCACAATTTGCGTTCTATAGCTTTTTAGAAGGGTATTGAGACAATATAAACTTCTTAAATCACACGAATTTTCCATTTAAGCAGTGTAAGGCCCTCATTTTTCCAGTTCTTTGCAGAGATGTATGGAAACTGCCCAGCAGAAACTACAAAGGAAAAAAAATCCATATCTCAAGTTCTAAGCATTCAAAAATCACCTAATTTTAACCAAATTTTCCTCATATCATTTAAAAGTTACGTTAAAATTTTCATGGCCATTGGATTAGTATAGCATATTCAAATCTTTGCTCAAAGTTGGGGATGAATAGTAAATCCGAAAACTAACTCTTGTTTATCACTTAGATTTTGAAGGATCTACCCACTATAAGCATCATCCAAACCATAAAATCCCTAGACAACATATTTCTAGTATCCCTTGTCCTCAACAAGGTATACACTCTTAGTTTTAAAGATTTCGTGGATGAGTTTTGTGATTGATGTTGAGATAAGCTTTAGTATGTTGGGTTCTTGAAAGTTTGGTACACTTAATATGGAATCTTGACGAGTAATGCTTATTTTGAAGATGTGAATTTTGGATGTTGATTAATATAAACTGAAATACATGTTAATGGATGAATATTGGTGATTTTTAGTGTTGGTATGAGATTTGACGGATGAAAAGAAGTTGATATTGTTGTGAATTTGAGACTTTGATTACACATGAACTGGTTAGACAGAAGGTTTAGGCCATGTAATTCTGTAAAGTAAAACCACTGTACATGTCAAGCTAGCCCTTGATTTTTAGTTTACTTATATATAAAAAACGTGTCAAGGCGATTTACGGTTTAGGAGATATGACCATTTTAGCAAAACACTTAAGTAAAAGCAAACTACAGAAAATTGGACTAAGAGTTGGACGTTTTTAGAACCCTTAAAAGCATTCCAAGACTTTGGAAAAATTGGAAAAACTAGATAAGAAAATAATTAAAACGTCCTAAAAAGAATAGGGTTAAAATTTAAATTTTTCGATTTTATAAAAATGTCGGTGTGAAAGTCGCGCAAGGAGAGAACCCCAAAAACAACCGCAACTAGCCACTGCCATCAAACTGTTGCTTTTGGATTTTCACTCATGTTCCTAGAAGACCATTTTCAATTAATCTGTTCTAAATTTTTCCTAGATCGTGCACGTGAACACAGTGCATCAATTGAATTAACGGTTTGAGAGAAATCATTGTTTTAGTGAAAGCAGTATGAATAGTAAAACTCCGTAGCTAACCGAACTTTTAAAATATATTTCACCTATTTAAATTCATGATTTCAAAATGAAAATTTTATGATAAATGTTAAAAAAAATCAATAAGCTTCTTGAGGTGGTTTTGTATTAAAATATTAATTTTTCAATATATTAAAAATGTTAGAGTGTGAGTCGCGTAATAGTAATATTCGGTAAAGTCAACTCTGGAATACCACTTTGACCGTCCGTTTCGACCAAGGATTGATACTTATTTCGAGTCTATCAAATATTGAAAATTATGAAGTATTGTACTTATTGGAAATATAATTCGGTGATGGGATTAGGAATACATATAAAGATTATGATATTTGTTGATTAGAAAACCCAGAACGAGTGGAAGTTGGGAACGTATCTTGAACTTCAGGCAAGTTTTCAAACCTACCTTTTAAAACTGTTGTTTTGTGTTTGTTTTCAAATAAATGTTATATATACATGATATTGTATTACGATATTTTATCAATTGTGATATATAATATCATACGACATGTTAATAATTTTGGTATATGAATATTACCGAATTTCAATCGATAACGCTAGAGAGTAGCGTTGTATATATGAGGTGTATATTTTAGACCGAGGATTGGTCAGTATAATTTGATGAAAATCAAAGTATATCAGAGGTATTTTATTTAAGAATATTAACGCTATAGTAGAGCATGATGTATAAGTTGTAAGACCGAGAGTCGGTCAGATTTTATAAAGTATAAATCTGGGAATCATCTCAGAGATGTTTTGAACGATTAAAAGTCCGTATCTATTTTATTCCAAAGGACTCGATGTACTCTTACAATTTATTAAATACCTCGAATTTATTTAAAAATGATTTCTAAAAATAGCATTCTCTCAACTCTATTTAATTACCCGAGCAATGAATATTATTTCATATATTCATTTAAAAAGGGAGAAGTATTCTTCAACATTTTTTTAATTTTAAAACCAATTCTTTTGTATATATATTAAAGATTAATTTAATTACTTAAACATAAATTAGTTGAGGAATATTATTTCAAATATTCTTTTAAAATAGGATTGTTTGAGGATTAATTATATAATAATTATTATTTAATCATTAAATATTTATTAAATAATTTAATATCATTGAAAAAATTATGAAACCTACTTTAAAATATTTTCTGAGTTTCAGAAAATCATACTAATACTTTCAGATCGTCGAAGAATATTATCTCGATATACTTTAAATAATTTGAGTATAATGTCAAAAGAAATTCCCTCATATTTATATATCTGTTGACAACGGTCAACTCACATTATCTTAGTACTCCCTCCGAAAATTCTTGAAAGTATATATATACATATATGAGATGAGGTGTGCCTATCAACAAGCAAAACGCTTGGGGGAACTTTGATATAGTTCGAATTCCAGAAATATTATAAGATTCTTCCAGGACAAGGGAGGGGTAGAGATCCAGTACTTCGTGTACTGGGGAGACTACTAGTACCGTAGGAGACAGTACCATGTGTACTCAAGGACCTACGAAGTATGTGTATACCCAGAATGGGTCACATAGCCCGTATGCGGCCAGGGTGATAACCGGGAGTAAGGAAGTCGTCCTTCTACATGTAGTGAACAATATTATTCTGCTGTACGACTGATCATCGTATAGTAGGGCTCCGGAGATTATCTTATTCTTCCAATTGGAATTGAGATGCAATACTGTAACCCAAACCTAGGTGCTGGGTTTACCACTAAGGTATTTATAGACTAATAAGTCAATCAAAGAATTGTTTTAAAAAGAGGTGTGTATCACCAAGAAAACTACTTTGAATAAATACATATCCTTATATGGATTAATATAATTTCTTTAACAATCTTTACATATTGTTGATTATTATGGCTGAGCATTATTGCTCACTATTGCTTTCCTTTAAATGTCACAACACAACAGATTACCAGTATGCCGGCATGGGGCTTAGTCACTTGAAATCATGAGGAGAATCCCTTACAGCTTTGTCTCAGGTGGATCAGAGTATTCAGATAGGTATAAGATGTTAGTACTAATTATTGTAACTTTATGTAGAGGTTACGAATAATTGTTTAAGATCATGTAAAGTATATTTGAGTTATAATAAAAGAAGATTACATTGTGTACATCATTTTTAAGGCTATAACTTTTGTGTGTGTATGTTTGAGATTGAGGGTCTGTGATATAGAGTTATTGTATTATTGAGTTAATACAGGTTACACATGATTGAAGGATTGCGTGACGAACCAGATTCTTGACCCCAGATTTGAGGGTGTTACGGAAATGGTATCAGAGCAATAAGTTATAGTACTCAGAGACGAGAGTGTTAGGAGTCTGTCTAGATGTGAGATTGCGTAAGAGCTCATATAGAGTTCATCATTGGACTACCGGATGTAGCCCCAATGTGTAGATTAGGATAAGTGTATATTTGAGGCATTAAAGTATGACTAATAGAACTAATGGAGATTATAAGAATGATGAGAAGAAAAAAATTAGAATTATATATTATTTGGCAAGGCTGTGGATGTAGAACTTGGAGCTGAGTCTCCAGGGCATTTGGGGTAAAGACGGTATTACCAACACTATATGTTCATTTTGATAATACGAGCCTGGTTACTCGTAATTCTTTATAGGTTGCCCACGAGGGGGCATCACATGTGAGAACCATGAAGTCTAATTACTAATTTATAGTTGAGGTTATTGACTCAAACTAGTGGAAGGTGTCATTTTACCAATGAGGATTTGAATATCGTATTAGTAACGAATTCAGCAGAGATAGTGTCCAATATATCCTTAAGGATTTTATTTCTATTAAGGAAGATTTGAATATGTTATAAGAATATTATCGTAAGACGATTACGCTACATTATTAGTGTGCTTAATATGAAAGGTTATGATAGTTTAGCTAAGAGATCGGGAGCGTCAAGAATTGATGGCATGTCTATAATTAAATGGCGTAAGATTATAACGAGCAATGGTTCGATCTTAGAACCTTCTTAAAGGATAGCCCAATGAGTCTAGAGCTGTGACGCCCTCCAAATCCGGGATCTAGATTTGGGAGTCACTAACCGATAACCCATAATATAATAAACACAACAGAATAAAATAATAAATATGACTCCATGCATGCAACTGGATCGATCACATGTTATAGTATGAAATAGACACTAATACAAACCAAATATTATTACAACCCATAAGTCTATTTAGTTTTACAAACTATTCAGATTTTATTACAAACCTCTAGACTAGTTAAGCATCCCAAAACAGTCTACCTAGAAACACACCAAACTATTTACAAATACACTTCTCCTAGTCAAACCTGGAACTCAGGCCTGCTCTGACTTAGCTGAAATATTAGAATAATAAACAATTATAAGCGAAAGAAATGCTCAACAAGTAGTATAAAACGTATGCTTGAAATGATAAACCACATTCTGATAACTGAATATCAGGAGATAAACAATAATATTTGATCAATAATAAAAGCTAAACAAGATATAAATAATAAATGATAATTTTTAGATTGAAATCTTTCACCGACGGATGTACTATCACATGCTGATCATCCCGTGTGATAGCACTGGATCCTGGTTCATAGAAACATGTCCCAAAAACACGAGTACTCAAATAAAAGGCAGTATATCTGCCTATGGCACACGTTGTATCATAATATTTCATATAATACATAGCCCTCCGCTGGACCGTCAGCCTCGGTCACTTACGCATTCATACAATCCATAAAACATTTTTAATCAAAGGAGTCGAATCAAACGACATCCTTAATTATATAACTCCCCATTTCACATGATCTGGAGTCATCTCAACAACTGATGGCGAAATAACCAGAATAATTAGTTATTTTCTAATCTCATCTCAAAGTTCCACTGTATAGAGTAATTTTGCAGCGAAAATAAAATATTTAACTATTCTTAACTTAGAATAGTCTAGAAACTTGTATAATAGAGTTCAGAATAAATATCACTTGAATGTTAAGTGAAGGTAGGGATACTTGCAATTATACTACAAGAAAGTTCCAGAATACTTGCCTGGTATAAGAATAAACAAAGTAATTCACTATTCTAAATTTAGAATAGGGGAGAAAACTTGCCCGGTATGCTCGATAATTTCTCACTATAACTTTGGATTATAACTGCATGCTATCAACTCCGTCTATCACTTGACCGCACTCCTTGCTACTCGATTCTATAAAGAAAAAGGACTGTCTTAATTGAGAGAACCAAATTCAATCGACATAACTATACATCTTAACATCTACCCAATCGTTTATATCTAATCATGGCATTTAGAATTGTAAACAGATAGCATGCATATCACGTAACACGTAATCAAGTTATTCGCATAACACGTAATCACATAATTCATGTAACACATAAGTCACATTGTCAAAACATAGGTCTCGGTACATTTAGAATTGAAATCAAGTCAAAAATAGTATTTATCGATTATCTATCGACTCAAAATGATTCACAAATCAAACAGCCTTTCAATACACAAGAAATTAGGTCTCGAAAGTATTTTTATTGGAAGTGGAATGTTTTTCTGAGTCTATACGCGTTCATTTCTGATATGGGCCTAAAATTAACATAGGAATATAATTAATGTTGAATTAATTAGACCTGGTATGGTCCAATAACGAAGCCCAATTAACGAGGCCCGAAGCCCTGATTATTTATTAAATTCGTAATTAAATTCGTAATTAATAAATAGGGGAAATTAACAGCTCATTAAATGAGTCCAATCAGTGATATAAATCTATAAAAGATAACCTATGTTAGTCCCTTAACAATATAACAAGAATTACAGAAGGGGGGTTGAATGGAATTCTTGAAACTTTTTCTTGAAATAAAAATGTTCTAACTCGAATATATATATAAGTGTGAATTGATTAGCACAATGCAGAATAGTTACTTAAATGAATCAAAACACAAGTTTTTAAAAACAAGAGTCTTTAAAAACTTTCTGGTGGATTTGAATGATTCCACCAGAGATATATAATATATATTGAGAGAACTCTGTGTCCAAAAAGCTCACAGCTGCTTATAAATATTGAACAACTAAGAATGCAGAGAAATGCTAAGAATTCTGCTTACAAATGTTTCACTGCTTGTGTCTTAGATTATTCCTTAGTTGCTACTTCTTGGACTATATATCACCAATATTACAAAGTAATGAGACATGATAATAAAACAAAACTATCTAGTCTATTACAATGCTACTTCATTACTCTATTCCAGCATCTTTGAATATCTTCATAGTAGCATGGAAATGGCAATGTTTCTTTATTCTCGAAAACCCAGTTGAATAGGCTACCACATTCCATTTGTATCCACTCGATAAATGTGACTGTGTTGTCACTGTCAACAGATATTTGAATTCTTTATCCGTCGGTTCATGATCATCCGTCGAGTTATTGATCATCCGTCGAGTTGTTGATCATCCGTTGAATTCATTGTTGTTTATCCGTCGGGTAGCAATCGGGCACTTGACTTCATTTCACTTATGCAGAATTACAAGACATCATCTATGTACAATTAATCAACCTATTCAGCATATCTAATTAAAGTCAACATGACTCAAATACTACTACAGATTCTAAACAATGTGTATGCAGAAATGTGCTACAAACTTATTTTTACATAAGCTACTCACTCGATATATAATAAGTCATCATCCGTCAGGACTATATTGAGTCATCCGTCGGGACAATAACCTTTATCCGTCGAGTGCTACATAATTTCACTAAGTAAAATCTACCAAGGTATTTTGTTCATGAAATCATCAAGTACACAATATATACACAACAATATCCCCGAATTTATGTCTACTGGAATTGTAGCCATAAATTAAGAGACACTTGATGATAACAAAACACCTTAAAAATACAAATTTAAAAAGACAGTAGATAATACTGAAAAGTGCTTCAATTAACAAAATGTACAAAGTTTTGCTCACAGTCATTTTCAAGATGCTCCTCTAGCCTGAGCAGATTTATCTAGTTTCTTGAAGGTCTGGATCTCTTTCCAAACTTTCTGTTGTTTTCCTCAATCTGATTTTGGAGCTGCCTGTGGAATTCCAGTTCATCAGATTCTGAGAGATTTAGCTTTCCTTACATTTCCAAAAGAGTCTCATTGCTAGAGATGCTTAATTGGTCTTCTAATCTGAAAAATCTTCTCACCTCTTTGTCATCCATGAACTCCATCAGCCAGTAGGGCCTTAAATGCACTCTTCTCCCTGTGTAAGGGATGATTAGAGTCTTTGGGAGTGCATCTTTAGCTCTAACACTCCTTAGCTCTTCAATCTTTTTCACTACCAATCTTCTTGCAGTAATATTGAACCCAAAGTTCTTCTTGAAGGATGAATAAACTTTAATCAGTACAGCTTGGCTTTTTTGAAGGATCATATGAAGTGGCCACTAAATCTCCTTTCCTCCTTTGTACTTGAACACTAACCTTTCAGGTAGGTTTCTGTATGCATCAATTCCTCTCACTTCATCTAGTTCATCTAAATAGAGGTTTAGATCAGAAAATTCTTTGATGTCCCACAAGTACATGTAATTTCCCTTATTGGCTTTAGATTTTGAGCTTTGACTACTGATTTAGATTTGAGAGGTGACAGCTTCACTTTCTTGACTGCTCTTGACTTTTTTCTCTTTGGCTTATTATAGATTGGAAAATAGAAGTCAGGAATTGGTATGTTCTCCCATTCTACTGGTTCATCCTTAGGCATAATAGGATCACCATGGATGTTCCTGTAAGGATCCACCACCTTGATATCTTCAAATACCACAGAGGGTTTTGATGCTTGAGTTGTAGTTGGAGTGGATTCCTTGGGAAACTAATTCTCCAATTCCTTATCAATAATGTCCAGTTTCCTTTTAGTTTTTTTAGCCAATTCCTTGATTCTTGGAGATTTCTTCTGTTATTCAACTTGCTTCTTTGATTCAATAACTTCAGATGGCTGAGAAGGAATTTGTTGTGATGAATTTACAGCATGTAGCTTGGCCAAGATAGCAATTTGCTCTTTCTTTTGTTTAGCCTTCTTAGCATCTAGAGCAGCTTGCTTCTTTTCCTGCTTCAATCTAGCCTTTTCTTCTCTATTTGCTTGGGCAAATTGAGGATGTCCAACCACCACACAAATTTCTTTCCCATTCCTGAAAATTTTAGTAATTCTCCTTTTTGAAGCTGAATCAGCTGGATATTTGTAGAAAGCAATTGATCTTGATAGAAGCTTCTTTTCATCAGGCTTAGGTGTCTCATACACAGTATCCAAGGGGTTCTTCAATGATGATTTTGAGTAGTTCACCCTTGGTTTCAGAATTATTTCAGCCTTTGGAGATTTGATGCAGGATGGCCGTCCCCTTTCCAAATAGTTCATGCTCATCTCATTCACACTAATTTGCTTGACTTGAGAGTGATGGATGGCTAACTTAACTGGCTCCTTGACAAGTTCAAACTTCTTTTATATTTCCTCATCAATCTTCTCCCAGTTGACTAAACTCAACTTCTCCTTATCAGCTGCTCTTATGTTGGCTGCTGCTACATTGATCAGATCAATATTGTCTGTAACTGGTGGCTTTGAGATAGTAATTGAAGGCACAATTACTTTACTGATTTGAATCTGAAGCCTCTCCCCCTCACTTGGTCCTTTCTCCCCCTTTTTGTTATCATCAAGTTGATTAGAGGAGGGGGTTTGAGCAGCCACCAATTTTTGAAGTAAATCTGTCTGTTGAGCTTGATGAAGATGAATGGCTGTCAAAGATGCTTCCATGGCTGACATTCTTTTATCCAAGGCATCTATCTTGGTTGCAAGATCAGAATTTTTCCTTAATTGCCTTTTGATGTCAAGCATGGTTGCTTCTGGAAGCTTAGAATCCATTTTATCTGAAATGGCCTTCTTCATCTCATCAATGTCACCCTTGATGGTGTTTACATCCCTAGCATGTTGGAAGCCTTGGATTTGTTGAAGTTGCAAGGAGGCTAGGTGTGCCTGAAGGAGCTTCTTGGTGCTGGCATTAGTAGTGGTTTGAAGGGCAGTATTTGTCTGATTGATTAGCTGGATCAGGGTTGTCTTGAAGTAGTGCTCATCACAGTGCTTTGAAAATGCCCATGATGGCATACCTGATCTTGAACTTGAACCTACTTCTCCCCCTGTGTCCATTGCCTCATCTTCACTATCCACACTCCCATCACCAAAGAAATCAGCTGAACCACCAGTCTCATAGTCCATGTCACCAGTTGTAGAAGGCAAAGCTGTGATGGCATCATTGGGTCTTAGCATTGACTGAGTGGTATGCACCAGATTGAGCATCCTTTCTGCATTGTCATTGCCCTTTTCAGCTAGAAGTTGATAAGCTGGAACAGGGTGCGTAAATGCCTCAACATCAAGGGAGGTGGAATCTATAACAGCTTTAGGTTACTGAGATAGTCCCTCCCTGTCTGCATCCTGGACATTCATTAACTCACTAGCAATGACATCCATCCTTATAGCTCCAGTACCTGCATTTCTCTCGTTTTCTCTCTTTTGTTGCATCAGGGTCTCACCCTGGCTCCCCACCCTCACCTTCACCTACTAAGGTGGGACTCCTCTCACTTTCTTTTGCCAATCCTGAAGAAATGGATTGCATAGTTTCACTCATTTCCTCTCCTTTTTCTTGGGAGCAACCCAGAGTCTCACTCAAAACACTCTTCTCTCTCAATCCTAAGAGTGACTGTACAACCACTAAATCTTCTGCACTTGAAATAAATAAAGTTTGAAGTTGTGCAGAGATACTCGACGGATGAGTGATATCCATCAAATGAGTGGTTTTGCTATCTGACGGATAACTGATGTTAAGCTTATCCGTCGGGATACAATCACTACTCGACGGATGAGCAATATCCATCGAGAGAGTAGAAATGAATGAACTGGGAAAAGAAACTATTGTTGACTCTGTGCTGATTGATGATATTTTGGGCACAGATGATTCAACAGTTCCTGAAAGAATTGGCAAGTGAGCCAACAAATCATCTAAAAGATGATGTTCACTTGCACTAGATTTTGGCTTCCCCAACAGAGTTAAAGAAGGGGAATCAGAAATTGATGTGTTTATCATATCCACATCCAGAGAATTTTTTGGTGAGTTTGGTGTTTGAGGTGCTTCTATAACTAGAGATTTTGGCTGTGACTCCACATTTATTGGAGCCACATCAAACTAAATTTGTGAAGGTGCAGTGACTGTGTCTTTTGCACCAGTTTGCACAGTGTGTGTACCCTGTGCATCCCCAAGGGTTTTAGATTTCTTCTTTCTGGCATAAGTTTGGGGTGAGCTTGTGTCCCTAACCCTCTTGGCCTGTGCTCTTGGTTGAGAGCTTTGTTCAATAACTACATCCTTTTGGGAGGATTCAGCTAGAAATGAGCTTTTATCCTTTTTAAGCACTGCAGTTTGTATGGCTCGGCTGGGATCCACTCAACTCTCCAACCTTATTCTTGGGGTTTCTTTTATGTTCACCCCTTCCCTCACCTATCTTTCCCTCCTTCACACTCCCCTCTTTGGTTTTAGTGGATTTTTCAACTGGCATCTTTTGGGAGATACCAGAGGGGGCTTTCTTTGATTTGGGTTTGAAAATTTTTACAGTTTTGGTAGCTTGGGTAGGCAACTGGTTGGTCATTGACACAGTTGTCATAGCCACACTAGAACTCAAAGAAATTAGTGAGGTTGGAATAGTGGTAGGGATAGATGAACTTACCTCAGTTACCTGAGGTGCTTGCATTACAGAAAAATAGAACAATGGCACATCCTTATGATGATTGGCCCTGTTCAAATCTGCAATGAGCCTTCTCTCGTGAACCCAACAATCTAATTTGTTGTTTGGGTTCTCAAGCACAATCTCTTCACAAAGGTCATTAGCTAACATCATAAAGAATCTAGCATAATACACATTTTTACCTCTTTTATATAACTCTCCTAATTTAATGCCTAACTCAAACAAGACAAGGTCACTGAAATTATAGAATTTATCTGTAACTAGCATGTAGAGCATGTTAAGCATGGATATATTGACTTAATCAAAATTATTGACTTTTCCTGAAAAGACCTTTGTCACAACATCACACATAAAACTCCATTCTTCCCTTAGACCCATTCTCCTAGTGTCACTTAACTTAGAAGTAGAAAGAGCAAAGTTCATGGAATTAGACATATTGATTATTTCAGTGTCAGTGTGTGGAGAGGTCACAGTGTTATTAGGAATCTTGAAACATGCTTTTATAACATCACTATTGATACAGAATTCTTTACCTTTAATGGTGAGTGTGATTATCTTATCTGTTGAGTTGTATGTAGCAGTGGTCCACATCTCTTCAACAACTTCACAAAAGTTTGTGGGTGATTCCAGCATGGCATAGCTGAGCTTGCAATTCTTCACAAAGTCCATCATCTTGTGATAGTCACCAGATTGCTGAATACCCTTGTTCACCAGTGCAGTGAAATTGTTCTTCTCATAAATGAACCCATTTTGAGACATAATCTTTACAACATGTGCCATTGTTAGAGAATAAGAGCTTGAAGAGAAGGAGAGTAAGTGCTTTGAGAGAGAATGAAATTTGAGCAGTAGATTTAAGAATGATAAAAGAAAAGCGATTGAAAAGAAATAAGCTTTTATACTATCTCAAAAATAATTGTTAAAAATAATAAAGTAAAATAAAGTAACCAATAGAAATTTCCTAAAATAGTCGTTTAAAAATAAACTGTAAAAATTCCACCCATTATCCGTCGTGTTATGCTTACAAAATGTGAGTATACTCAATGGATAATGTTCAGAAAATTAACGGCTAAGATTAAGACAATTCGACGGATGAGGATAAACTGTTATTCGTCGAGTCATAAAATATTCCAAAAAAATAATTGATTTTATTAGCAAATAGTATTCCGACGGATGATCAAACTCGATGGATAAAGATCATCCGTTGAGATGTAAATTTTCACAGCCAAAATTTCATCCTAGACTGAAAAATCAATTAAATTTCTGGCTGCATTCCAACTTGCAAATTAACTCATAAAGATTTAGGAATAATTGAGCATACCTAACTCACTTACCAACCTTAAAAAGGTGGATTCATCCAGTGGCTTGGTAAAGATATCTGCAAGCTGCTTCTCACTTGGAACAAAATGTAGTTCCGCAATACCATTCATTACATGTTCCCTTATGAAGTGGTACTTGATGTCTATATGCTTTGTCCTTGAATGTTGTACTGGATTTTCAGTGATGGCAATTGCACTTGTGTTATCACATATATAGGAATCCTTTCAACTTGCAAACCATAGTCTAGCAATTGATTTTTCATCCATAAAATTTGTGCACAGCAACTGCCAGCAGCAATATATTCAGCTCCAGCTGTAGAAGTAGAAAGTGAATTTTGCTTTTTGCTGAACCAGGACACAAGCTTGTTTCCTAGAAATTGACAGGTTCCTGTTGTACTTTTTCTATCAATTCTACAACCTGCATAATCTGCATCTGAATAACCAGTTAGATCAAAACCAGAATCTCTAAGGTACCAAATGCCAAGTTTTGGTGTTCCCTTGAGATATCTGAAAATTCTCTTAATAGCTATTAAGTGAGATTATCTAGGATCAACCTGAAATCTAGCACATAAACATGTAGCAAACATTATATCTGGCCTACTAGCTGTTAAGTACAAAAGTGAGCCAACCATGCCCCTATAACTTGAAATATCCACAGACTTTTCAGTAGTGTTTAATTCAAGCTTAGTTGTAGTGGCCATGGGAGTTTTTGCAGATGTGCAATCCACTAGATCAAACTTCTTTAAAAGATCAAAAATGTATTTAGTTTGACTAATGAATATTCCATCACTGACTTGCTTAACTTGTAAACCAAGAAAGTAAGTAAGTTCTCCCATCATACTCATTTCATACTTACTTTGCATCAATTTGGAAAACTTTTTACAGAGTTTCTCATCTGTAGAGCCAAAAATAATATCATCTACATAAATTTGAACAAGTATACTAGAGCCATTAACATTTCTGAAAAATAAAGTTTTATCTACAGTACCTCTTGTGAAGTGATTTTCCAAAAGGAACTTTGATAAAGTGTCATACCAGGCTCTAGGTGATTGCTTCAGTCCATAAAATGCTTTCAAAAGATAATAGACATGTTCTGGAAAATTTGGATCTTCAAATCCAGGAGGTTGACTGACATAGACTTCCTCCTCCAAATCTCCATTCAGAAAAGCACTTTTGACATCCATTTGATAGACGTTGAAATTGGCATGGGCTGCATAGGCTAAGAAGATTCTAATGGCTTCAAGTCTTGCAACATGAGCAAATGTTTCATCAAAATCTATTCCTTCTTGTTGACAATAGCCCTTAGAAACCAATCTAGCTTTGTTCCTAACTACTATGCCATTTTCATCCTTCTTGTTTCTGAATACCCATTTGGTGTCTATTGGATTCTATCCTTTAGGCTTGGGCACCAGCTTCCATACATTATTCCTTTCAAATTGGTTTAGCTCCTCCTGCATAGCTAAAATCCAATCAGGGTCCAACAAAGCTTCTCCTACCTTCTTTGGTTCTTCTTTGGAAAGAAAGCAACTGTATAGACATTCTTCTTGAGTTGCTCTCCTGGTTTGAACTCTAGAAGAAACATCACCAATAATAAGCTCAAAGGGGTGATATTTTGTCCATTTTCTTTGTTGAGGTAGATTAGCTGTGACGGCCTAAACCCCGGGGTCAGGAGTTGACGTCACCAACAACAGTAATAACAATCATGATTCAGATCACATTATTAATAATACATAACCACGACCCCTTTTACCAAGACCTTTTCCAGGTTTGAGTATGATTTAGGTTACAACTATTTCAAACCCAACTTACTACAAATTATCCTGATGCAATTAACCTAATACAGCAACTCACTAGACCATCTTGGGTCCAGCACAACTACCTCAGAGGAGCCTGACACCAAGAGGAACCGTAACTCTGCCCTGACTACCACGGAAGAATCTCTTATGCCTCTGCAATATATATAAAACATTCTGCAAGGATGAGCAATTGCTTGCTCAGCAGTACCACTATATGAATAACAACAAAACAGTTAAAGTAAAGCAGTTATAGGAACAAAATTCATAATTCGTTAGAAACATGTAAATTAGGTATAAACTGGATATCAAAAACTAGCATGCTCGGTAAAACAATAACATTAGTAGTATGCTGTGCATAAATACCAAAATATAATTCTAGCATGCCATTTTCATTTCCAAATGCACTAGATAAACCACTTGTTCCATTATGGAGACCATAAAATCCAAATCAGATACGTAGTGGATATGTGAAGATAGTTGATCAGGCTATCAATACCGGACAGCTCCCACTGCTATCCTATATACCTGTTCCGGAACTCAGAGACTAGCTAGGTCTCTGACCTGCTGGACTAATCGGTTTTATAGTGCGCGCAACCGAATTAGCCTCTTACGCCACCTCAATAGGCCTACTCTGGCCCCAATGTATCCCATATCTGACCGTTTTATCCAGTTTTCAAAACACTTGTACCTATCTCATTTTCAAAATCATTTATTTAACCAGCACACATATAAAATCCAGTTCGTAACTCATTTCATTCGAGATAGGTACCTTTCAAAGTTACTTTTCCCCAAAACAATTTTGAAAATAGTGATTTATAATTACGGGGATACGCAACTTAAAACATTTCTGTTCCCTTACGTAAATAAAACATTTAGCTATTCATACGTACTGAACCATAAAAGAATGGCCAGGGTACTTGCCTTGCAGAGCGTTACGAATATCTCTGATTGACCTTGAGCTAACTTGGACACTCGGCTTTATCGCCTTACTATCAGACTATCCTGGATCTGACTTAAACATTCAGGTCCTTCGCTTGGAGCCTTGACATGCTTGTCGACTGATTCCTAGGTTATCTTTAGTTTGACATCAATTCTTGAGTTCTTCGATTAGAACCTACAGACCCGAAATACCCTACGTTAGATGTCTAGGTATGCTTGACATATCCTCGCTAACAATCTACCCATTTGATATCAAACCCGACCTGTACTTATGTATATTATAATAACACACGCAACAATTAGGGTTCACAATCTCGAAAATCGGTTCGGTCTTCATTTTCAGAAAATACGTATACTCGTCATTTTACAAATTGGGGTTATTGGTTTTGGAAAAAAAACAATTTACCACTACATACACTCTGGTTCCGCACAAAATATATGTATATACTTATTTATACTCGCTCAATGTTCCGATAATTACAGGGTATGTCCCGAATTTTCGAATTTAATCTCCAAAAATTCAGGAAGCACCTACTCTATTTATCGGCCTACCCGTCGAACAACTCGATGTCAATTCGTAACCAATCAACAAGCAACCCAACAATCAATCAATTCTTATCCAAACCAATCACATAATCCAACAACCACCATCACAATTCAATTAACAATACACTTCTTAAATAATTAATTATTTTTGTTTCGAAAAATAATTAAATATTTAAAAATTTTAGGACTCAGATAACAATCATCACCGGGGAACACAGGCGGCGATTAAATTCGCCGAAAAAAAATAGAGAGACCGGGAAAAAGAAAAGACGGAAGTAGGGAATGGAGGGAGAAGAAAGAGATATGCAAGGTAGAATCGAGACAAAATACAGGGAGGATGAAGAAAATGGTACACCGGTGAATCCCTGTGCACGTGTTTGTGTTTTATTTTTCTTTTATTTGTTTTTTTCTATCTTATCCTGTTAAACCAGAAAAAAGTGACACGTAGCACCAATATAGAATTATACTCCGCCACGTATCAAACTGGATAAATATGAGTCCCCTGTAGTCCGATTCCGTCCCGAATTCTCCGATTTAACGAACCGAGCTGTATTTTAAACAAATTTAGAAAATTACAAAAATATTCTTAAAATGTTACAAATATCCCAAAGTTATAAAAACATAATTTTCGTAATTTTAAAATAATTTTTGAAACGCAATTTATACCCACTTTTATCAATTAAACGAATCAACATGCGGGTAAAATTAATCCCAAAAATTTCCAAAATAATTTTAAAATTCTCGGAATATTCCCAACTTTAATAAATATGAGTTTCATAATTTTTGAAGAATTCGGGAATTAAATACAGATTTTTCAAATAAATACAATCAGAAAATCATACAGCGCTAAATAATTTATAAAATATTGATTTCTAAATTTTATAAAATTTCAAAAATAAATATTGAGATTATAAAGTAATAAAAACAATTTTAGAGACAATTCATATATTTACAAAAATAATATTGTATTAAATCCACTTTTAAAAGTGAAAATAATTCAATACAAGCCCATAATTAATTACGAGGATAATTCCAGTACATCATAAATCACACATACATAATAATAAAAAAACACATAGCTGACCGAAGCTATACACATATTTTGATTATTAATAATTCCCTAATTACGCATTTAAATAATACAAAAAATACACGAGTCGTTATATTCTTCCCCCCTTAAAAAGATTATGTCCTCAGAATCTAATTTAATTAAACAAGTGAGGATAATTGTCAAGCATATTTGACTCTAACTTCCAGGTAGACTCTTCTAATCGAAGATTTATTTATCGCATACTCACTATAGACACAAACTCACTCCTAAGGACTCACTCTTGGCGATCTAGAATTCAGATCAATCATCTCACACAAAACAAATTCGGATGAGAGCCCCTTGGCTCCCAATCAACGACTTGGTTTGAATCAGGAACACATCGCCTTAACATTAACACGGATAATATATTATATATATATACTACAACTGCGGCGGTAATACTAACTCATAAATAACTTTATCTATATTTCTTTATACCTCGAATGGTTCAATACAATTAGGACTCTACTTGTCCCTTCTATTCAAACTTAACCAATCTCTTTCAAGGTAAAACTTTTGCCTATACCACGATCCTCATTCTAGATATTCATATTCCTTCGATGCAAATCCGCTTTTTCTTTGTATATCCCGAGTTGTTTCAACTCTTTCCCCGAGTACACCACCACACTCTTGATGTACTAAATTAATTCAGAACTTAACAATATCTCTACTCCCACTCTCTCTCAATAGAGGGAGGACTCACGCTTATGTCCACACAATACTTCGCAAAGTAGTATTCTCTTACTAACAGGGTAACTATTATCATAGAAAACTCAATCCATGGTAGGTGATTACCTCAGTTTCCTTTTTAAATTCCAATATATACTCTTAATATAGCTTATATTGTTTGAATCATCTTGTCACTTTTACCATTTATCTGGGGATAGCAAGTGGTACTTATATTTCACTAAATCCCCAGGCATTTCTGGAACTTCATCCAAAACATCAAGTAAATCCTCGGGTTTCAATCAGTCACAATAAAAACAGGGACTCCATACTTTGTCATGATTTTATTCAAATACAACTCTGTTAGCTTTTCCAAGAGTACCTTTCATTAATTGGGGAGAAACATGCAGACTTCGTCGGCTTATCAACAATTGCCCAAAAGTTCTTTGTCTTGTCTTGATACGCCTGAATGCTTCCAGGTAAATAGGACCTTCTACTGTCCTTTTTGGGTGCAACTTTTCTTTCCATTCAAACTATACAATTCTTGATTCATAACTTCTTCTTAACACTTCCTGATTCCTTCTGACTAAAAAGTGATCTCATACAATTACTCCCCATTACCTCCAGGTAATTGAATCTTTCAATTTCTCACTTCTTCCATTCCTCTGCCAATTCTTAAATAATCTTAATAATATTCAATTTTTCTTTTCTACTCAAGACATCTATCCCTAAACGGACCTTTCTTGGTTGGTAATCACTTAAACAACCCTGGCTCATAATCAATTTTGATCAAATTCTCATACTTTTGAAACTTAGTATACAATTGCTACTTTTCAACCCTTCGCGGACATTTCTTTAGGTGTTCAACTTGGCCTTCCTTAGCCCTTAGATGGGCGAGGATGTTATCAATAAATACCTTCATACTACCCAAATACTCCTTATACACCATATCATTAATTCCTTATAGTTAGCTGATACACTTATTACTCCACATATTATCACAAGAACTTGTAACATTCATAACCCACTCTCATCGCAATCTTTAATATGTCCTCAGGATGGATCTTATGTCAATCTTCGAGAAATAACACACTCTTTGAATTAAATCACATAAGTAATTAATTCTTAATAGGGGTTGCTTATTCTTATTCGTCATTTTATTAAACTCTCACTAATCGGTACACAACCTCATAATTCCAGCCCTATTCTCCAACAACATCACCAGTGCACCCCAATGGACTATATCTGGTATGCTCACATTCCTCCTTACAATAACTTTTACAATTATCGAACTAATTATTTCATTCCACTGGCCTCCAAGACTCCGGGGAATTAATTCATTACTCAAATTCCTCCCAACTTAGGTATTTTCTCCTTCGTATCTTTGCACCTGGTGGATCTACCTTATATTCTTAACTTATTACTCATTTTCTCGTATGATTGGAGGAACTTCTTATATTGCTTCTTCTGGTAATCAATCATTGCCCTAGTTCTTTATCTTAGTTTTGGGCAACTGAACTTTTAATCATATTACAAGTCTTAGTCTTGGCTGTACTGGATGTCAAACCTTTCGATACACTACCTCCCATGCTATCTCAAGAAGCACTTCTATAGTTCTTGGCAACATGCCTCACCTTGCCACAGTGGTAATAAATGACTCCTGGTTTTCCACCTTACATTCTGACGCATAGTGTCCTTTCTGTCCACACCTGAAACATTTAGCATTTACCTTACACCTTCCATCATGCCTCTTACCACATTGCTTATACTCCGATATAGGCGACTTAACTGACTTGGCTTGATTAGAGCTGGGTGAGGTATTACTAATCATGGTTGAAGAAATACTTTTCCCTCTAAATTCTTTATTCTTACTTCTTCCAAACTTTTTCTGAGACTTTTGGCTGGATCCTTCTTGACCTAATACTTCTTTTATATCATCAATCTTTCGCTTCTTACCTTCTTTTTCTCTAGCGGCTAACTTCTGATCAAATTCAATTACTAAGGCGGCCTGAACTACGGAAGGATACGTCTTGAGTTACAATGCCACCACTCCACTACGAATTTCAGGCTTTAATCCTTGTTGAAACCTCCTTGCCTTCTGAGCTTCAGAGCACACATAATCTGGTATAAATCTAGCCTCTGCGAACTTAGCCTCATACTCAGTACACTTCTGTCACCTTGCTTCAGTTCTAGAAACTCAATCTCTATTCGATTCCTCACACAGTCAGGAAAATACTTTTCCAAAATAACTCAATAAACCTAGCCCATGGAACAGGGCCTTCTCCTTCTAACGCTCGGGTTGACTCCCACCAATAACTCACTTCATTTTCAAGAAATAACTTGCATATTCATTCTTAAAATTATCACTTACTCGTACAAGGTTGAAAGCTTTCTCTCTCTCTTCTAATTATGCTCCCTCAATCACTAGATTAGGTTCACCTTCAAACTCAGGGGTTTAACACTCTGGAAAGATTTAAAATTAACATTTTGGTCCACTCTTTGCTGTTGCTGAACCTGTTGGATTAACTGTTGTTGTTGTCCTTGCTGCTGGCATAATAAATCCATAATTTCATTTATAACTGGACCCATAACAACACTACTACTATTTTCTTTCGACTGGGTAGCTTTCTTGGGTGGCATCTTCCTGTATCAGAGAAATGCTGCACAATCCAAATACCCATGTCCTTAATATCAGGGTCCATTTATAATAGAAATCTAGATTAACAGCACTAGCAGCAATATCAACGATGACAGTAGTAGAATCAACAACAGTACAGGAAAACTGAGTTATAAAGAAACTAATCACCGTAGCATGGCTCCTCAATACAACAGCAACTAACTAACTTCCCGTCACTAATCAGTTACCACATCATGCTAATCTGATATACCACGAGACTTGGCTGGCTATATCAGCCACCAATTACATAGAACAAACTGATAAATCAAGTCAACTTAAGAAACGCTAGACCCTTCTAGGCACCCTAGCCCAAATTTCAATCAACCTTTCTCCTTGGATGTTTCTTATCACCCTCAAGGGATTCATCAATCACTAAATTACATTTCTCGAGACTGTAACTCCATCCTTAGATCATGAACTCCCACGGTTACCATTACTATTAAATAACATCCTGATATAGGATTCTCGTTCTTCTCAACAGTCGGTCTTACTTGCTTTCAATAACGAGGACCATCTAATCGCGGAACTTCATTACCATAGAAAATCCAATAAAATTCCTGGCTCAAGGGAATCGAATAAGAAGAAACAGTGAAGAAGATGTAGGTATGACTCAGAGCAACCATACAAGTACATAAGATGGCCAGTCTTAGTACCATATGGTCACAACACATAACTCGGTGGTGTCCCACCAGACCCTTTTGTCATATAGACAAATGGTCAATTCATATGCATTGTTTGCCCCATTCAACCAAAAAGTTACCAAGGAAAGAAATAATATTCAGATAAGAAATTCACAAATAGAAAAAAAAAATCTGATTTGTAAGGAGATCAATAGAACCCTAAGTAGCTTACCTCGGGTTCACAACTTTCTCACAAGAAAGATAAACAACTTATGGAATAGGAAACAATTACTCTGGAGATAAAATACATTTAAAGGAAGAAATAAAAGAGTTCAAAGATACCACCTCCTAATATGATCCACGTTCACTATAAACTTGGTCGTCATAGCAGCCACTAACTATTATCATATTCTCCGAACTCACCGAGGTCACACATTCGGTCCAACAACATCCCTTGACGTCGAAAATACTATATTTAGGAGTAATATAAGTGTCTCTATAGCTGACACACCAAGGTCCACTCAAAAGCTGAGCTCTCATAATCAGACTCGGATTCTCGAGAGGCAAACTAGAAATCTCTATCGGACATTACTAACAATACATATACGAAGGAAATGTACTCTAAACTAGGGCAGTTCCAGTCAATCATCAATAGACGTTAGGGTAACGTCTCCGAAACCCTTAATTAAAACTCATAGACTCTCTCCTCTGATTGAGTTGCTGACTCACATCTACATATAAACTTTCCTGCATTCTTTTGACTCTATTCCTGACCTAAATCAGGGGCTCAAACCTGTAGCTCTGATACCAACTGTGACGGCCTCAACCCCGGGGTCAGGAGTTGACGTCACCAACAATAGTAATAACAATCATGATTCAGATCACATTATTAATAATACATAACCACGACCCCTTTTACCAAGACCTTTTCCAGGTTTGAGTATGATTTAGGTTACAACTATTTCAAACCCAACTTACTACAAATTATCCTGATGCAATTAACCTAATACAACAACTCACCAGACCATCTTGGGTCCAGCACAACTACCTCAGAGGAGCCTTACACCAAGAGGAACTGGAACTCTGCCTTGACTACCGCGGAAGAATCTCCTAAGCCTCTGCAATATATATAAAACATTCTGTAAGGGTGAGCAATTGCTTGCTCAGCAGTACCACTATATGAATAACAACAAAACAGTTAAAGTAAAGAAGTTATAAGAACAGAATTCTTAATTCGTTAGAAATATGTAAAATAGGTATAAACTGGATATCAAAACTAGCATGCTCGGTAAAATAATAACACTAGTAGTGTGGTGTGCATAAATACCAGGGAATAATTCTAGCATGCCATTTTCATTTACATATCCACTAGATAAACCACTTGTTCCGTTATGGAGACCACAAAATCCAAATCAGATACGTAGTGGATATATGAAGATAGTTGATCAGGCTATCAACACCGGACAGCTCCCACTGCTATCCTATATACTTGTTCCGGAACTCAGAGACTAGCTAGGTCTCTGACCTGCTAGACTAATCGATTTTATAGTGCGCACAACCGAATTAGCCTCTTACGCCACCTCAATAGGACTACTCTGGCCCCAATGTATCCCATATCTGACCGTTTTATCCAGTTTTCAAAACACTTGTACCTATCTCATTTTCAAAATCATTTATTTAACCAGCACACATATAAAATCCAGTTCGTAACTCATTTCATTCGAGATAGGTACCTTTCGAAGTTACTTTTCCCCAAAACAATTTTGAAAATAGTGATTTATAATTACGGGGATACGCAACTTAAAACATTTATGTTCCCTTACATGAATAAAACATTTAGCTATTCATACGTACTGAACCATAAAAGAATGGTCAGGGTACTTGCCTTGCAGAGCGTTACGAATATCTCTGATTAACCTTGAGCTAACTTGGACACTCAGCTTTATCACCTTACTATCAGACTATCCTGGATCTGACTTCAACATTCAGGTCCTTCGCTTGGATCCTCGACACGCTTGTCGACTGATTCCTAGGTTATCTTTAGTTCAACATCAATTCTTGAGTTCTTCGATTAGAACCTACAGAGCCGAAATACCCTACGTTAGATGTCTAGGTATGCTTGACATATCCTCGCTAACAATCTACCCATTCGATATCAAACCCGACCTGTACTTATGTATATTATAATAACACACGGAACAATTAAGGTTCACAATCTCGAAAATCGGTTCGGTGTTCATTTTCTGAAAATACGTATACTCGTCATTTTACAAATTGGGGTTATTAGTTTTGGAAAAAAACAATTTACCACTACATACACTCTGGTTCCGCACAAAATATATGTATATACTTATTTATACTCGCTCGACGTTCCGAAAATTACAGGGTATGTCCCGAATTTTCGAATTTAATCTCCAAAAATTCGGGCAGCACCTACTCTATTTATCGGCCTACCCGTCGAACAACTCGACGTCAATTCGCAAACAATCAACAAGCAACCCACCAATCAATCAATTCTTATCCAAACCAATCACATAATCCAACAACCACCATCACAATTTAATTAACGATACACTTCTTAAATAAATAATTATTTTATTTCGAAAAATAATTTTACGGAGTCAATTAATATTTAAAAATTTTAGGACTCAGATAACAATCATCACGGTCCACCGTCGACTCGCCAAAGCTCATCGTCGACGGCGGTACAATTTATTTGTGCCCAATTTAATACGGGTTTCCAAATAAATTGCGCCGATTAATAAAAATTCCACACGGAAATATTTTATTTCACAAATATTCCTCAATTATTTTTCCTGCAGAAATAAAGTAATTAAAAATTGAATTAAAATCAATCAACCCAAAAAAAAGGATACACGCGCTCAACACCGAACATAACACGATTACACAGACACCGGAATCACAGGGATGGCCGAAAACTGAACGACCCAGCCACCAGCATACACAAATACACACAGTAACACACACATATATATAAGAATATACAACGCACAAGGTACACGCAAACACAGGGGAAGATCAAGACAACAGACTGAGGAGGCGGAGTAATTACCGGGGAACACAGGCGGCGATTAAATTCGCCGGAAAAAAAACAGAGAGACCGGGAAAAAGAAAAGACGGAAGTAGGGAATGGAGGGAGAAGACAGAGATATGCAAGGTAGAATCGAGAGAAAACACAGGGAGGATGAAGAAAATGGTACAGGGGTGAATCCCTGTGCGCGTGTTTATGTTTTATTTTTCTTTTATTTGTTTTTTTTTCTATCTTATCTTGTTAAATCAGCAAACAAGTGACACGTAGCACCAATATAGATTTATACTCCGCCACGTATCAAACTGGATAAATATGAGTCCCCTGTAGTCCGATTCCGTCCCGAATTCTTCGATTTAACGAACCGAGCTGTATTTTAAAGAAATTCAGAAAATTACGAAAATAGTCTTAAAATGTTACAAATATCCCGAAGTTTATAAAAACATAATTTTCGTAATTTTAAAATAATTTTTGAAACGCAATTTATACCCGCTTTTATCAATTAAACGAATCAACATGCGGGTAAAATTAATCACAAAAATTTCCAAAATAATTTAAAATTCCTGGAATATTCCCAACTTGAATAAATATGAGTTTCATAATTTTTGAAAAATTCAGAAATTAAATACAGATTTTTCAAATAAATGCAATCAGAAAATCATACAGGGCTAAATAATTGATAAAATATTGATTTCTAAAGTTTATAAAATTTCAAAAATAAATATTGAGATTATAAAGTCATAAAAACAATTTTAGAGACAATTCATATATTTACACAAATAATATTGTATTAAATCCACTTTTAAAAGTGAAAATAATTCAATACAAGTCCATAATTAATTACGAGGACAATTCCAGTACATCATAAATCACACATACATAATAATAAAACAACACATAGCTGACCGAAGCTATACACATATTTTGATTATTTAATAATTCCCTAATTACGCATTTAAATAATACCAAAATACACGAGTCGTTATATTAGATCTAGATGAAGAGGCCTCATTGTTGTCTTGATGTGTGATTGAGTTTTGACTGTTAGAAACTCCCCCTGAGTTTGTGGATCTTTGATTTGAGAAAGGGGAACTTTCTGTAGGTGATCTATCTTGACTTCCTGCTCCTTTTGATAACCCGAAGGATGGTGAATTTTGAGTACCGACGGATAAAGCTGGTTGTCTCCCGACGGATAACACAAATTGCCTCCCGACGGATGAAGCATTATGCAACTCAACAGATGTTGAGTTTTGTGTTTGATTGGTAGTAGATTTATGTGCATTATCCTTAGATACAGTTTCTTGATCACTTTCATCATCAGTATCATCACTAGCCATCTCCACATTATCGAATTTGAGGCTCTCATGGTAATCTCCATCTTTCAGTCCTTCAATCTTTTTATCATCAAACACAACATGTATTAATTCCACAACAATGTTGGTTCTTAGATTTTAGACTCTATATGCTTTACCAACAGCATATCCAACAAAAATTCCTTTATCTGCTTTAGCATCAAACTTTCCATTTTGATCAGTTTGGTTTCTCAGAATATAACATTTGCAGCCAAACACATGAAGAAAATTTAGAGTTGGTTTCTTGTTCTTGAAAAATTGATAGGGAGTCATGCATCTTGCTTAATTAACCAGAGAAATATTCTGTGTGTAGCATGCAGTAATAACAGCTTCAGCCCAGAAATATGTTGGCAGTTTAGATTCTTCAAGCATTGTCCTTGCAGCTTCAATAAGTGATCTGTTCTTTCTTTCCACTACTCCATTCTGTTGTGGAGTTTTTACTCCTGAAAACTCATGCAGAATCCCATTTTTCTCACAAAATTCTCTCATGACAGAATTCTTGAACTCAGTTCCATTATCACTCCTGATTCTTCTAACCTTGAAATCAGGATGATTATTGACTTGACTTATGTGATTGATTATGATTTCAGTGGCCTCATCTTTAGACTTTAGGAAATATGTCCAAGAGAACTTTGAGAAATCATCTACAATTACTAGGCAAAATCTTTTCCTTGAGATGGACAACACATTGACTGGTCCAAACAAATCCATGTGTAGCAGTTGCAAAGGTTCTTTAATTGTTGAATCAAGTTTGTTCCTGAATGATGCTTTAATCTGCTTCCCTTTTTGGCAGGCATCACACAATCCATCCTTAGAAAACTCCAATAGAGGAATGCCTCTAACCAGATCTTTCTTTACTAGCTCATTCATGGTCTTGAAGTTTAAATGGGACAGCTTCTTGTGCCATAGCCAACTTTCATCCTGACTTACTTTACTGAGAAGACAAGTAACAGATTCTGCATTATATGAGTTGAAATCAGCTAGGTACAAATTTCCTTTTCTCACACCAGTGAGAACCACTTTGTTGCTTCTTTTATTAGTCACAACACAGGCTTCTGAGTTGAAGGTTACTGAGTTGCCTTTATCACAAAGCTGGCTGATACTCAACATATTGTGTTTGAGACCATCCACTAAGGCAACCTCCTTAATGATGACATTGTCCTTTGAAATCAAGCCATATCCCAGAGTATAACCCTTGCTGTCATCTCCAAAAGTAATACTTGGGCCAGCTCTCTCCTTGAACTTTGTGAGCAGGGTAGAATCACCAGTCATGTGTCTTAAACAACCACTATCCCAGTACCAAAGATTCTTTCTGTTTTCCTGCACACATCAAAATCAAATCAAGTTGATTTTGGTACCCAAGTTTCCTTGGGTCCTGCCTTGTTATCTTTCTTTTTCTGTTTCTTAGGCTTTATCTCATTTGACTTGGGGATATCAGATTCATCCTTGGTCATTTGAGTTGGGCCTTTGAAACCATTCATTGTAACAGAATTATCATGCATATTATAATCAACAGGGAATGGCATGCTATTAGTAAACATGTTATTCCAGTAAGGCATGCTAAATGGAATTTATGGCATACTAAATGCAGCATAATAAGGATTAGGTGCAAATGGTATATTCGCAAACTGTGCATTCATATTCTGTGTAGACATAACATTCATAGGCATGGGAGGCATGGCATTCATGTTAGGAAAGTGAGGTGGCACAGACATGGAAGTAGGCATGGCAGATTTGCAATTACTAGACAAATTATTTACACTACCACAGTTGACAGATTTTTCTAGGAGTATATTTATCAGGTGTGTAGTTATTGTGTTTGTTAATCCCTACTTTACCATTTCTATTGTTTTTCTTTTTAGCCTCAATTTTTACCTCAATCTTTTCAAGTCTGTCACTTAACTGTTTGACAGTCATGTGACCAACATTAGCCTTTTTCCCTTTCTTAACTTGACTCGATTCTCCTGAAACAAAGTTCTTGGAAACAGATCCATACTTCTCATTCAGCTTAACAAGTTTGGCTTTACTGATAGGCTTGCTCATAGCCGACGGATGAGGATTTTCATCATTCGACGGATAACCCTTTTTGTTATCTGACGGATGATCCTCATCATCCGTCGAGTCTACATCTGTTAGCACTCCATCTACCAAATTTGGTTCTAGTTTCTCTTTGTTCTTTTTCCAGGCTGCATCACAGAATGACTCAATTTCTTGAACTTTGGTGATTTGAGCATGGACATCCCTAGATGTTTTTCATGCCTTAATCACCTCCTGTTCACGCTCGAGCTGCTTCTTCAAAATTTCTTCTTTCTTCAAGGACTCAGTTAATTCCTCCTTGGCAATCTTACACTCAATTCTTAACTTTTCAAAATCAATGAACTGAGACTCAAGCACATTATTCCTCTCACTTAAAAACAAATTGTTTTATTTGATTTTAGCATTTTCTTTAGAAAATGCAATATTTGGAGGACCACGACCCCGAGGGCCTGTGATAAATACTATATTTGGAGGGCCAAATGCTGCTGGTACATCCAAAAACTCGGGGAAAACATATACTAGAGAAGTTATGCATATTGTTGGGGAAGCCCCGAAGAGGGCCAGGACAGGAGTGACAATGGCATTTGATGATTCTGACTTGGAGGGTATGAAATTTCCTCCTGACGACCCACTGGTCATAACATCGATAATAGGGAACAGCCCGGTGAAGAGGGTCCTCGTAGATAATGGTGCCTCGGTGGACATCTTGCTCCATGATACCTTTTTAAGGATGGGCTACAATGATTCTCAATTAACCCCGACCAATATGCCAATATATCGGTTTGCAGGAGTGGAATGCCCTGTGGAAGGGATAATTAAGTTGCCAATGACCATAGGTCAGGAACCAAGACAAGCAAAACAAATGTTCGACTTTGTGGTGGTAAAGGCTAGTTCAACTTATAATGCGATCATGGGAAGAACGGGAATACACGCCTTCAAGGCAGTCCCTTCTTCCTACCACTTAGTGATGAAGTTTCCCACCCGGAATGGGATTGGAGAAGAGAGAGGGGATCCAAAAATGGCAAGGAGTTGTTATGTGGCCGCTCTCAGGGCTGATGGAGTCGGGGGGGGGGGGAAGGTTCTGCCTATTGAAGATATGGATATCTGTGAGAATGATGATAAAAGAGGGAAGCCAACAGAAGACTTGGTTCCGATTCTTTTGGCTCCCGAGGATCCTGAGAAAGTGACTTTCATTGGAGCAACACTAGAGGAGTCCCTTAGAGGGAAGTTGGTGAAATTCTTGCAAAAAAATAGTGATGTATTTGCATGGTCAGCAGTTGATATGCCAGGCATAGATCCGGAACTGATCACTCATAAGCTGAATGTAGAGCCAAATTGAAAGACGGTAAAGCAAAAGAAAAGAAGCTTTGGTCCAGAAAGGCAAGAAGCAATTAAACAAGAAGTAGAGAAGCTCTTAGAGGCTGGTTTCATTGAGGAGATACAATTTCCGGAATGGTTAGCAAACCCTCTGATGGTAAAGAAGGCTAATGGAAAATGGAAGATGTGTGTGGATTTCACTGATCTGAATGACGCATGCCCTAAGGACTGCTTCCCTGTTGCCAAAGATAGATACATTGATAGATGTTACTACTGATCATGAGATGTTGAGCTTCATTGATGGATTCAGTGGATACAATCAGATCAAGATGCACAAGGATAAAATCCCAAAGGTATCATTCATAACTGACTTTGGTGTTTTTTGTTATCTTTTTATGGCGTTTGGACTCAAGAATGCAGGAGCCACCTATAAAAGGCTGGTAAATAAGATTTGCAAAGATCTTATTGGTATGACCATGGAAGTTTATGTCGATGACATGTTATTCAAGAGTCTAGTGAAGACAGACCACATAACCCATTTGAGGGAAGCTTTTGAGGTCCTGATATATCACAAAATGATGCTAAATCCTGCAAAGTGTGCTTTCAGAGTGGGGTATGGAAAGTTTTTGGGACTGATGGTCTCCCAGAGAGGAATTGAGGCCAATACTGATAAACTAAAGGCAATTTTGGACATGGAACCCCCAAAGACTATCAAAGATGTTCAAAAGCTCACTGGAAAGGTTGTTGCGTTGGGGCGGTTCATCTCCAAATCTGGGGAAAAGTGCTTGTCATTCCTCAAATCCTTGAAGAAGATGAAAGATTTTATATGATCTGAGGAAAGCCAGGAAGCATTCGAAGAATTAAAGAAATATATGGCTCAGGCCCCGTTGTTAGCCAAGCCAGCTCTGAATGAAACTTTGTACTTGTACTTGGCCATTTCAGAAAATGCCTTGAGCGTTGTATTGGTTAAGGAGGAACTTAAAGTCCAGAAACCCATATACTATGTTAGCAAGATTTTGTATGGAGCTGAGTTGAATTATTCAACTATTGAGAAGTTTGCTTTAGCCTTGGTAATGGCCTCAAAGACGTTGCGCCCATATTTCCAGGCTCATAAAATTGAAGTGCTAACAAATCATCCCTTGAGGAATATTATTCATAGTCCCAAAGCTAGCGGAAGGCTGATTAAGTGGGTAATTGAGTTAGGAGAATTCGACATCAAGTACAAGCCACAGAAGGCAATAAAGGCTCATGCATTAGTTGACTTCATAGTGGAATGTGCTATACCCAACCAAGAAGTCGGGGGGCAAGAAGATACTATACCTCAAGACACAGAAGGTGATAAAGGAGACAAAGAAAATGGTGTTAAAGAGTAGGAGTATTGGGTTCTCTATTTTGATGGAGCATCAAAAACAAATTCAAGCGGAGCAGGACTAGTTTTACAAAGCCCAGATGGGTTCCTGATCGAATATGCTATGAAACTAGATTTCCCAACTACAAACAATGAAGCAGAATATGAAGCTCTGATAGCTGGCCTCGGCTTGGCAGGGATATTGAGAGTCAAGAACTTAAAAGTCTGTGGAGACTCGAAGTTGGTCATATCCCAGGTCAAGGAAGAGTTTGAGGCAATGAATGATACAATGGCTAAGTATGTCTGCCTAGTCAGGGCTGTGATAACTCAGTTCGATGAATGCCATGTTGAGCATATCCCAAGGGATGAAAATGCTAAGGCGGATGCGTTGTCTAAGTTCTCTTTATTGGAGATAGAGAAGAGTTCAGGAAGTGTGTACTTCCGCGTTTTAAAGACAAGGAGCATTGATGTTAAACTTGTAGCTCCCATAGGGCTGAGGACATCTTGGATAGATCCCATTAAGGCCCATATCCAAACTGGTTGGCTTCCAAACGATGTGAATGAAGCACGAAAATTGGCTGTTCGAGCGCTGAGATATTCTTTGATCGATGGGATTTTTTACAAGAGATCTTATGTGGTTCCTTACTTAAGATGTCTCAGGTCTGATGAGGCACGCTTGGCTCTTGAAAAGGTACACAAAGGTATCTATGGGCAATACCTGGGGGCAGAGCACTGGCTCATAAGTTAACCCGTTTAGACTTTTATTGGCCAGAGATGATGGCTGATGCCAAAGAATATGTGAAGAAGTGTGATCATTTTTAGAAATATGCACCGATTGTTCGACAACCCCCCAAGATGTTAACTTCCATCAACTCTCCCATCCCCTTTGCCATGTGGGGAATGGATATACTTGGGCCTTTCCCCATGGCCACGACATAAAGGAAGTTCGTAGCTATTTATTATTTTACTAAGTGGATTGAAGCCAAGCCTTTGGCCAAAATCATAACTAAGCAGGTTGCACAATTCCTGTGGGAAAATATCATGTGCCGATATGGAATTCCCCGTATCCTAGTTATCGATAATGGAACACAGTTCAATAATGAGGAATTCAAGAAGTATTGCGAGGAGAATGAGATCGAATTGCGGTTTACCTCCGTAGCTCACCCGCAAGCCAATGGGCAAGTGGAAGTGGCTAATCGTATAATCTTGGATGGACTGAAAAAGAGGATCAAGAAATCAAGGAATAATTGGGTAGATGAAATACTCCCAATACTAGGGGCTTATATAACTACTTGTAGAGTCACAACTGGAGGAACTCCCTTCATGTTAGCATATGGGGCAGAAGCGGTTGTTCCTGTGGAAATATCATATTCGTCTCCCAGGATCCAAGCTTTTAATGATGAGAAAAATGAGGAGGGGCAAAGATGAGCCCTGGATCTAATTGATGAAGTACGGGATGAGGCACATGCCAAGATAGTGGAATATCAGAAGAAGGCTTCTTTCTACTACAACCTAAGGGTGAAAGAAAGGTTCTTCAAATCAGGAAACTTGGTTCTGAGGAAGATGGAAGCTTATGGTGTAGGGCAGAAGGGAAAACTCGCCCCAAATTGGGAAGGGCCATACAATGTCAAAAGTGTTCAAGGACGAGGATCCTACAAGCTAGAGACTATGGATGGTTTTGAAGTCCCGATAATCTGGCACGCACAGAACCTAAAGATTTACTATGTGTAAAATCGTTGAGCACGATTCTCACTTGTCAAAGTGACAAGTAGGTTGAAAAGCACCTGGAAGGTTTGCTTGCTTAGGATTTTTATAAATTCGATAGAAGTTATGTTTTAGTTTTATCAGGGTTGAACCCATCTCGTGTAAGGAGTTAAAAATACCAAGTTATAATGAAAAACATTCAGTTTGATCTAGTTTGTTGAATTGTTAGATTCTGAAAGACAAACAAGGTTATAAACTTGAGTTCAGGAACTTGAAAGGTTAAACTATGATAATACTTGAGATTTGATTACTAGACAAGACAAGTAAAAACATGCAAAGTCTATTACAAAGTCTAAAAATGTCTGAAGAAAAGTAAAATATATAAGGCAAGGGAGTTTGACCTTAGAAGGCTCAGATTCCTCGGAGCCACTATCTGAAGTCTCCTCATATGTCTCCTGAGTTGGCCCCTTGGAAGTTTCTTCAGAAGTCTCCGCGGAGGTCTCCTCGGAACTACCCTCAGACGCCTCAGATGCCTTTGGAGATGCTGGTTTTGGAAGTTCTTCCACTCTGGCCTTCTTTACACTAGGTTTGGCCTCTTCCTCAAAAGAAGATTCCTTTTCTTCGGAGCTAGACTCAGGTTCTTTCCTTTTCTGACTTTGGCTCACGACCGGGGCCTTTGATGTAGAAGCTCCGTGACCAGGAGAAGGAACTGATCGTTCCTCTTCTCGGATAAGCTCCACGGCCCTATCAGTTACTCCCCCAGCCTTGGGATCTTGAGAGGGCAGGGGAAGGATTCTGCCTCAAGCGTTTCCGAGTATTCAGCCTGAATGGCCTCAACCGTGGCATCCCAGCCCTCTTTGTAACTCACGGGGTGAGTAAGCATGTCATGCTCCACCATCAGGTCTTGGAACTCCTGAGTGTCCATCCAGGCGTCAAAGGCTTTATCTTTTTGATTTTTGAGAATTATAATCTCACCCCAAGCCGTTTCGAAATCAGAGGTTGAGGAGGCAAGTTGGGCCTTGAGGTTTTCAATTTCTTGGTTGGCCACTTCCAATTTCTTTGTCGTATCCTCTAAGCCAACCTTCCAAGCCTTAGCTTGATGAAGCGCCCCTTGGAAATGGACGTTCACCTAAAAGAGATAAAGAAAAAGTGAGAAAAATAAGGAAACTCACGACAAAAAGTAATAGTGACAAAAAATAATAAGAAATATACCGTCGCTAGGGCCTGAGCGCCAAACAGCTCTTTGGCCTCCAAGTCCTATTGAAGGACAAAATCCTGATAGTCCACCGGGGAAATAGACTGAAGCGACCATTCCTTGGCATGCTTCGTATTCCCGACAATTGTGTATTTTCCCCGAATTCCCCAGGCCGATTGGAAGAAGGACCCTGGCTTCTGTTTAGTACGCAGGGATTGGCTGGGGCCTTCCTCATCCCCTTCTTTTATCTATAGTAGAAATTCGGGGAAACAATCTCCCAGGCATGGGTCTTTGAAGACTTTCCCAGCCCTTTTCATCCTTGTGGTTTCCAAGTCCTTGGGCTTGGTCCCCTCTAATATCTTTTCAGCCGCTGCATGAAAGGTTAAAAGTGAGTTAAGTCTAGAAACGGACCAAGCTAAATATGCAAAAAATGAAAAATAAAGGTTGGAAATTACTTCTCATAGATACGGGAGAAAGGCCGCGCTCGACCAAAACCATCTCCTTGATAAGGTCCCAGGAATGAGATGTCCTGTTATCCTGGGTAAGGAGGTTGAAAGCTATTGTCTCTTTTTTCAAACAACGCAATGTCATTGGGGCTTCCGTCTACAACCTTCTCGAAAGATGAACGGAAGAGCGTCCCCCAGTCGCCGCCTTCCCAAACCAAGTACAAAAATTCCTTTTTCTGCCCCAAATTGTTGATAGGGATGGATTTACCATTTACAATATAGGTAATTGTGGGGCGTTGGTTCAAACTGACCCACCTCGGGTTCTTGTCAGGGCTATTCTTAAATTGGAAGATCTTTTGGAACACAGCGACTGTCGGGGCCACATTGTGCTTAGCACATTGTGACAAGAAGCAAAGTATCAACCTCCACGAATTCGGAGGGAGTTGGAAAGGGTTGATCCCGATATCTGCTAAGAGAAGATGAATAAAAGGGTGAAAGAGGAACCTGACTCCAGCCCTGAGCGTGTCCCTGTAGACACATAGAGCATCTTTTTTCCAGTGGCAAGCCCTGTCTGCGGCACTTGCAAAAACCAACTTGTAGGGATTTTGGACCTTGTAAATGTTGGTTAGCTTCTCCAACTCCTTCGCATCTTGGAACGTACTGATATGATCAAATGCATCCAAGTGAGCATCAGAAGGGTACTCGTCCCCACGGGTGTTGATCATATCGATCAAGGAGGAATACCTTGATCGAATAGGGAACTCGTTGGACTTCTTGGCCACATTCATTTTAGCCAAACGGGTCATTCTCTTATCTGCCATCTAAAAAAGAGCAAAAGAAGCAGATTTAGGCATAAATCTAAGCATGTGAAGACAAGAAAAACAAAAAGAATACAAGAAATATACCTGGGAGTTTGTAGAGCCAAAAGAAAAAGCGAGTAAAGGCTTAGAAAACTCTGAGAAAGACCTAGGGTTTTTTGTGAGGGAGAAGAAGAGAACTCAAGGAGCAAGAAATGAGAAGTGAGGTGAAATGACTCACTTCACTTACTTATATAGGCAACATGGAGAAGGTGAAGGGGAAAAAAAGCCCATAAACACAGAAGCCCGGAAGAAAAGCCCAAGATCTGGAACATTCCAGATTACTCTTGGGAATTCTGAAGAAATCTAAGGAAATCTATATAAATCCAAATAGAATTAGAAAAAGGCCCAATTCAAAGCCCAAATCCAAATATAATTTGGAAAAGGCCCAATTCAAAGCCCAAATCCAAATATAATTTAGAAAAGGCCCAATTCAAAACCCAAATCCAAATTGAATTTGGAAAAGACCAAATTAGAGGGCCAATTAGGAAAAGACCAGGCCCAAATCCAAATTGGATTAGGAAAAGCCCAATAAAATCAACTCGTCCAAATAGACCAGGGTTTAGGTCGAGGTTGAGGTCGTAAATCCTATTCAAAATCTTTCGAACAGGAGCCAGAAAAACACCCACCTAATAGACCAGGATTGAGGTCGTGAATCCTGGTTGAATTTATTCGAACAGGAGCCAAAATATGACCAATATTTCGACCAAGATCCAGGTCGTCAAAACGACTAGGATCTAAGTCGAGGTTTAGGTTGTGAATCCTGGTCGAATTTATTCGAACAGGAGCCAAAAAATGACCAATATTTTGACCAAGATCCAGGTCGTCAAAACGACTAGGATCTAAGTCGAGGTTTAGGTCGTGAATCCTGGTCAAAGTTATTCGAAAAGGAGCCAAAAAATGACCAGAATTTCGACTAAGATCCTAGTCGTCTTTGAACAGGAGCCAAAAAATGACCAATATTTTGACCAAGATCCAGGTCGTCAAAATGACTAGGATCTAAGTCGAGGTTTAGGTCATGAATCCTGGTCAATTTTATTCGAAAAGGAGCCAAAAAATGACCAGAATTTTGACTAAGATCCAGGTCGTCAAAACGACTAGGATCCAGGTCGAAATCCTGGTCGTATGCATTCGACCAGGCATCAGGTGTTGGCCACAATTTCGACTAGGATCCAGTTCGAAATTTCGACTAGGATCCTGGTCGAAAAAGAGCTGAAAATTTCAAGAAAAATTCCTGAAAGTTGGAAAAAATTACTGGAAATTGCTAAAAATTCCCAAAAAATAGGGAAAAATAAACGAAAATCCCAGAAAATTAGAAAATAATTTTGAAAAATTATTTTTGATAAAATACTCTTGAAATATTAAAGACATAATACCTCTGAGTATCAGAATATTCTGGAAAATTAGGAAAAAATCCCAAAAATTAAAGGAAAATTCCTGAAAAATACCTGAAAATTCCTAAAAAGAAAGAATAAGGTAAGGAAATAATAGGGAAGTTCTAAAACAACCCTGAAGCCATGTGCAAGGCAAATCATTTTAAATGTGTAGGTCGCTCCACACCTTACGCAAAAACGATACCCTGTAAGGGAACAAATGAACTTAACTTCTGCGAAATCTTTTACGATTTCCCAGAAGTTGGGGGCAAATGATATGGGCCTAAAATTAGCCTAGGAATATAATTAATATTGAATTAATTAGACCTGATACGGTCCAATAACGAAGCCCAATTAACAAGGCCCGAAACCTTGATTATTTATTAAATTTGTAATTAATAAATAGGGAAAATTAACAGCTTATTAAATGAGTCCAATCAGTGATATAAATCTATAAAAGATAGCCTTAAAGGCACCTACACTCGCAAGGAGTCTGATCCCTTGATTCTAGGACTTCAAAGTCTATCCAAAGTCTGAGACTTGTTTAGCAAGTCTCCTAACCCTAGTTCAATTTAAGGACTCCCAACGTCTAAATAAGGGGTCTCACCCCACAGATCAGAACTACGTTTTTTGACTTGATTCTCTAACTCACAGAGATACGTAGGCATCTCGTAAAGGCAGAGTTAAGTTGTGAAACACGAGAGGAGCCATTAAAGGGCTTGAGCTCCCGAACCTTAGTAATAAATACAACAATTAATATACCCTAGTTTTCAATCCATAACAGTTTCATATTAAACGGACGAACGGTTTACTTATTATGAATAAAATAAGAAATAAATCAATTAATGATAATATTAATTGATTTTAAATACCTAAATATAAATTTTAAAAGATCAAAAATAATTTTTAAGAATTATTTGAATTAATTATAAATAAATATACTTTTTTAACTATATATAAATAAATTAATTGATTAATTGAATTAATCAATTAATTAAATCTATAAATAATTACTGAAAATAAATTACAAGTAATTAAATCAAATTTTAATTTTTGAAAATAATAAAAGAAAATAATTTTTGGAATTTAAAATAATTATGTAAATAATATTTTTTGAATTTAAGTTAATAATTAAATGATTTTGAATTTTAAAGAAAGGATTTTTAAAAATTAGAAATTAAATTTTGATTTATTTTTGAAAAGGAAAAATCAGAAACAGATTATTGAAACAGAAATTGGGGATTCAATAATCAAAACCGGGTCGGGGATTGGATCTAAAACGGGTTATGAGGAAAAATCCGGGTCGGGTTAAATACCCACCGGATTCTGGAAAATTACCCAGTTTCCGGCGGGGTTGACCGACTCCGGTGAGTCGATTTCCCGGCTAAAAATAATCGTTGAGCCGGTTTTTCATTCCCCACAGCACATACAATAACACAGTAATCAAATTCACATCCTAACATCACCAATTATCATTTTAAAATTGACGTCTCCGATCACAACCTCCATGGATACCGGCGAAAGATCAATAATCCGGAGAAAATATGAAATACTTCAATCCTCAACCAATAATTACGATTTATAGCTTAAATTAAACCCCTAAACATCTACAATATTTCCATATAATCAAACACAATCACAAATTCAAGAATAATTCTAAAAATCGATTAAAAAATTATATAAAAACCCAAAACTCGATTTAATCATTGCCTAACTCAAACAATATGATTTTATATGCAAATCAACTCTACAGATCAAGGTAAAGCTATATATAACATCAAGCACAATCAAAGATCACCATAAATCAAGAACCCGTTTCAAAAACAAGAATTAAAAATCGATTTTTACCAATACTCAATCTCGGGTATTAAAACTGATATCAAATTAACGGGCTTGTTGAGAGCTTTGATTTGGTATATAGAGCGTCAACAGAGGATCAACCAATCTCCTGAAATCATTGGATTTGTGTTCTTGAATGAATTTTACCCCCAAAATTGTGTTCTTGATTTTCTATTATCTGAAATATTTAATAAAAATAAATGAAATAAAAATATACTACAGCTATTTATATTTACATAAAATCAATACCCTAAAATAAATTAAGGGTGTTTTTATCCCTTAATTAGAATAATTACGCCCAAAAATAAATTAAGGGTATTTTTATCCCTTATATTTTAATTAAATATAAAATTTATGTCAAAATTCCCCAAAAATTATGAATTATTCAAAAATGCAAAATTAATTGGTATTTGAAATGCATGTGATTTTATAAAACATGAAACGTGAATTTTGTGGGCTTGGACGTCCCGGTGGGGTCCGGTCCGTTGATTTTTGAGAAACCGAAATGATTCCTCAATTAACAGAAAACCCCGAAAACACATAAAATACATTCAAATGCACATAAAATGAGATAAAACGAGTACCTCGATAAAAACGTAAATAAACATGTTTCCCGATTGCAGATCGATTTATATAAATGCAGTTTAAACATATATTAATTAATCGAAAAAAAATCTGGTCCTTGCGGGGCCACAGATAACAATTATAACACGGAATATCCTGGAAATAATCATTTTAAACTCATAAAACATATTATATTTAATTAACACAAAATATTTATATAATTTTTCGGGATATTACATCCTCCCCCCTTAACAGGATTCTGTCCTCAGAATCAGCCAAAGAAAACAAGTGAGGATACTTGGCTCATATTTTGCTTTCCAACTCCCAAGTTGACTCTTCAACCTTGGGATTCCTCCATAAGACTCGTACTAAAGACACCGACTTATTCCTAAGCACTCTCTCTTGTCGGTCTAAAATCTTCACTGGTCGCTCGACAAAAGACAAATCTGGTTGAATCTCTATTGGCTCGTTATCTATCACATGATTGGAATCAGGCAAATAACACTTCAACATGGATACATGGAACACATTGTGAATTTGCTGTATGTGTGGTGGTAAGGCTAACTCATAAGCGACTTTTCCCACATGCCTCAAAATCTCAAAAGGGCCAATATAACGCGGACTCAACTTCCCTCTCTTCCCAAATCTGGATAATCCTTTCCAAGGTGAAAACTTTAATAGCACTGCTTCTCCAACTTCAAATTCTATATCATTTCTTGCAGGATCGGCATATCTGCGTTGACGATCTTGAGCTGCCACCAATATTTTTCGTATGAGTTCGACTTTCTCTTTTGTTTGCTGGATCAATTTTGGACCCAAAATCTTTCTCTCGCCAACTTCATCCCAACAGATTGGAGATCTACATCTTCTACCGTACAGGGATTTGTAAGGCGGCATTCCAATACTGACATGATAACTGTTATTGTATGATAATTCAACTAATGGCAAATATTCGTCCCAACTTCCTTCAAAATCTAGTGCACATACCCTTAGCAAGTCTTCAATAGTCTGAATTGTCCTTTCACTTTGACCATCTGTCTGCGGATGATACGTGGTACTGATATTCAACTTTTTTCCGAGATAATCTTGAAAACTTCTCCAAAATCTTGAATTAAATCGAAGGTCTCTATCTGAAACTATAGATACTGGAGCTCCATGTCGAACTACAATTTTCTTCAGGTATAACCGAACCTATTTATCCAATAAGAATCTCTCGTTGATAGGAAGAAAATGTGATGACTTTGTCAGTTTGTCAATAATAACCCAATTAGTATCATGATTTTCCTTGGTCGTTGGTAATCCAACTACAAAATCCATTGCAAGATATTCCCACTTCCATTCTGGAATTTCCAATGACTGTAACAGTCCACTGGGCCTTTGATGTTTCGCTTTGACTCGCTGGTAAGTGTAACACTTACTCACTCATTCAATAATTTATTTCTTCATACTTGGCCACCAAAAGCTTTCTCTTAAGTCTATGTACATTTTTGTCCTCCCGGGATGAATTGAATATTTGGAGTTGTGACCATCTCGAAGAATTTCATCTTTCAGCTCAGCTACATTGGGTATCCATATTCTGGAAGAAAATTTTAAGCCTTTATCATCCTTTTGACTCTCTTTCTCTTCTCCTGTTAACTCGTCTTGTTCATGGCTCATTACTTCTTCCTGACATCTTCTTATATTCTCCAACAATTTTGGTTGAAAAGATATTGCACATAACACATCTGTAGACATACATGAAATACTGACCTCTATTCAAGCTTCTCAAATTCCTTGATCAATTCCTCAGATGAAGTGATCATGTTTAACCTTTATTTTCTGCTAAGAGCATCTACCACCACATTTTCTTTTCCTGGATGATATTTGATGATACAGTCATAATCCTTGATTATCTCTAACCAACTTTTATGTCTCATGTTCAACTCTTTCTGGGTGAAGATATACTTCAAACTCTTGTGGTCTGTGTAGATCTCACACTTTTCCCCATAAAGATAATGCCTCCATATCTTCAATGCAAACACTATAGCTTCCAATTCTAGATCATGAGTTGGATACTTCTCTTCATATGGTTTTAGTTATCTTGAAGCGTAGGCTATCATCTTGTCATGCTGCATCAAAACACATCCCAATCCTTTATACGACGCGTCATTGTAGATCACAAAGTTTCCTTGATCATCTGTTAAGACTAGCACTGGAGAAGATACTAATTTGTTCTTTAATTCCTGGAAACTCTCTTCGCATTTCTCATCCCATTCAAATTTCTGGTTCTTTCTGATGAGCTTTATCAATGGCATAGCTATCTTCGCAAAATCTTCCACAAATCTTCTGTAGTAACCTACCAGTCCCATGAAACTTCTTACTTATGTTGGTGTTTTTGCCTCTCCCAGTCGATTATATCTTCAATCTTTAACGGGTCCAATTTCACTCCTTTAATACTAATCACGTGCCCAAGAAATCATATTTCTTTTAACCAAAATTCACACTTAAAAAACTTTGTGTACAATTTCTCCTATCGTAGTGTCTCCAGAACTATTCTCAGATGCTCTGCATGTTCTTTTTCCGTCTTGGAATAGATTAAGATGTCATCTATGAACACAATCATAAATTTATTCAAATACTTTTTGAGCACTCGATTCATTAGATCCATGAAAGTTGCTGGTGTGTTTGTTAATCCAAATGCCATTACCAAAAACTCATAATGCCCATATCTGGTTCTGAATGCTCTCTTTGAAATGTCCTCTGGCTTGATATTCAGTTGATGGTATCCGGATCTTAAATCAATCTTAGAGAACCATATAGCGCCTTTCAGTTGATCAAACAAATCATCAATCCTTGGCAACAGATACTTGTTCTGAATGGCCAGCTTATTCAATTCTCGATAATCAATACACAGCCGCATACTTTCGTCTTTCTTCTTGACAAACAACACTGGTGTGCCCCATGGAGATACACTCAGTCTTATAACTCCTTTTTCTAAAAGATATTACAACTGAGTTTTCAATTCTTTCATCTCCACTGGTGTCATCTGATACAGAGCTTTGGAAACTGGTTCTGTTCCGGGTGCTAGATCAATCGCAAACTCAATTTCTATGTCGGGAGGTAACCCTGGAAGATCATCTAGAAAGACATCCAACTAGAATTGCTTCGAGCACGGGAACATCTTTGCTGATGTCTATCACATGGGCCAAATATGCCTCACAATTCTGACGCAATAACTTTTTCGCTTGTACTATCATTAAGAACTTCTTCAACTGCTTACTCCCTCTAAATATCACCTTCTTCTTACTATCCAATATCTGAAGCCTTACTTTTCTATTCTTATAATCAATCTGAGCGTTATTCTCTGACAACCAATCCATTCCTAAGATAACATCAAATTCTCCCAACTTAGCATAAAAATGATGTCCCGCTATTTTAATGTCACACCTCAGGCACACTCGGTCAACGGAAGCTTGGTTCTTATTAGCTAGTTCTATCATTAATGCTTGTTCTAACAATTTAACTTTGAAATGCAGTTTATCGAAAAAATCTTGAGAAATAAATGACCATGTAGCTCCAGAATCAATTAAAACTTTAGCATCTACGGAGTTGACTGGAAGCATACCTGCAACCATGTCGAAACTCTCAACAACATCCTTCATAGTCATATTGAATGTTCAGGTTTTGGGTTGAGCTGATGGTCCTTCAATCGTTGGCATACCCTGAGATGGAGCACCTGCGATCCTTGGTATGTTACATGTTGCACCTTGTGTTGGGCAATTTCTGGCAATATGCCCTGCCTTCCCACACTTATAACAAACAACCCCACATTCTGACCTTGATTCAGATTCTGACACATATTAGCAAAGTGTCATTTCCTGCCACACTTGAAATAAGTCATATTGGCATTACAATTCCCAAAGTTCTTTCTACCACAAAACTGGCAATCTGGCATTGGTGGACGATTGGACCTCTGTTGATTTGAATTCTTAAAATGGCTACCTTGTCCCCCATTTCCTGATTGTGGTCTTCTGAATCCCATATTCTTGTTACCCGAAAACTCTGGCCTTTTGTTGAAATGCCCCTGACAATCACCATACTACTGACCTCCTCCTGAGGTTTCTATTTTCCTTTTCTTCCCGTCCCTTTCTCTTTGAGACGTGTCGCTTCTACTTTCAATCAGCATCGCTTTCTGAACCACTTCCACATATGAAGTCAACTCAAACATGGCCACTCTATTCTGAATCCAAAATTTCAATCCTTATCCAAACCTTTTTCCCCTCTTTTCATCTGTATCAACCTGATTTGGCACAAACCTTGCTAATTCACCCTGTGTTAGATTCAAAAACTTGATCTCCATTTGATTCTTCATATACCTCAGAAAATACTTCTCCAGAAATAGTTCTGTAAACCTTTCTCAAATTACAAACTCACCTCCTTCCAACACTCGCGTGGATTCCCACCAATAGTTTGCCTCACCCTTCAGAAAGTAATTAACAAACTTGGTCTTTTGCTCAGCTCCTACTCTGAATAAGTCAAAGGCTTTCTCATTTTCTTTAAGCCACACATTTGCTTCCAGGGTTTCAGCACTTCCCTTGAACTCAAGTGGTTTCACACCTTGAAATTGCTTAAAAGTTACTGCAAGTGGTGCTACTTGTTGATGTTGCTGCTGCTGCTGCATGAGATGTAACACCTGTTGCTGCATCGAGCCCAACACCTGGACAATCGTTGGATCTGTACGACTCTCGGTACGATCCTCTCCTGAATTATTCCTCCTATTCGGTGCCATTATTCTGGTAAGCAATGTTAATAGTAATCTATCAAGCATGGTGTCAAATATGTAGCAATCTTTTAGCATATCAGAATTCTCACACATTAGCTCTTTTCCAAAATATCATAAACTTGCTACCATATTAACACATACGACATGATTATCACATAATACTTCTTATTATCTCGAGAATAATAACACAAAGAAAATTAACGAAGAATTATCCAAATCTTCCAACTCTTACTCAATATCTCTAATAAACCAACAAATGGTGGATAGGGTTGTAACACAACCTTCAAACCTCTTTCATCACTTCTCAATATCCTCGGAAATCAACAAAATAGCAAGGCAATGGCATAAAAGCCTAAAGCTAAATGCAAAACAGGAAACCTATGACTCACCTAAGACAACCCTAAACTTAGCTATAAACCAAACCAATAACCTAAACTTAACTCTATAAGAGTTAAACTATACGCGCCTATCTTATGTGATCTTCCTATGACTCACTTAAGACAACCCTAAGCTTGTTTCAGTTACCATAAGTTGTAGCTCTGATACCAACCTGTGACGCCCTCCAAATCGGGGGTCTAGCTTTGGGAGTCACTAACCGATAACCCATAATATAATAAACACAGCGGAATAAAATAATAAATATGACCCCTTGCATGCAACTGGATCGATCACGGGTTATAGTATGAAACAGTCACTAATACAAACCAAATATTATTACAACCCATAAGTCTATTTAGTTCTACAAACTATTCAGATTTTATTACAAACCTCTAGACTAGTTAAGTGTCCCAAAACAGTCTACCTGGAAACACACCAAACTATTTACAAGTACACTTCTCCTGGTCAAACCTGGAACTCAGGCTTGCTCTGACTTAGCTGAAAGATTAGAATAATAAACAAGTATGAGCGAAGGAAATGCCCAGCAAGCAGTATAAAATGTATGCTTGAAATGATAAACCACATTCTGATAATAACTGAATATCAGGAGATAAACAACAATATATGATCAATAATAAAAGTTAAAGAAGATATAAACAATAAATGATAATTTTTAGACTGGAATCTTTCACCGATGGGCGTACTATCACATGCTGATCAGCCCGTGTGATAGCACTGGATCATGGTTCGTGGATACATGTCCCAAAACACGAGTACTCAAATAAAAGGCAATATATCTTCCTATGGCACAAGTTATATCATAATATTTCATATAATACATAGCCCTCCGCTGGACCGTCAGCCTCGGTCACTTACGCATTCATACAATCCATAAAACATTTTTAATCAAAGGAGTCAAATCAAACGACATCCTTAACCATATAACTCCCCATTTCACATGGTCCGGAGTCATCTCAACAACTGGCGAAATAACCAGAATAATTAGTTATTTGCTAATCTCATCTCAAAGTTCCACTGTATAGAGTAATTTTGCAGTGAAATATAAAATATTCAACTATTCTGAACTTAGAATAGTATAAAAACTTGTATAATAGAGTTTAGAATAAATATCACTTGAATGTTAAGTGAAGGTAGGGATACTTGCAATTATACTACAAGAAAGTTCCGGAATACTTGCCTGGTACAGTAAAACCTCTATAAATTAATATAGTTGGGACCGGAGAATTCTATTAATTTAGAGAGGTATTAATTAATCGATAAATTAATAATTATTAATTTATAGAGAATTTTCGGTAGCAAACAAAATTAACTTTTGATTAAATTTTTATTCACATAAATTTAAATAAAATGAATTGTACAATTTATATTTTATACTTAATTCAATTAATTCAATGTATATGAATTTAGAAAGTCAATGTAATGTACAATATATTAGATTCAAAGTCCATGTAGTATATAAGTTAAATTCATTGTATTTTACATAGAAAATATTGAATGTATATTAGGAAAATTCAAAGTACATGAATTAATTTAATTCATTGTATTTTACATAAAAAGTATTCAATGTATGTGTAGTCATAAAATATATTATATATACTGTATATACTAGATTGGGGGAAAAATTATACAAACAAAACAATGGCTTCTCATCTAAAAGGTGTCACAAAATCAACAATGACGGATGAAGCAAGAAAAGCATTATGTGAGTATAGAAGAGATTGCAAACACCATCCTTGAAAATAGTGTTGAAGATGATCTTGAAGACGATACAACACCGTTGGAGCCGGTTACACGTAAAGAAGCACTCAAGGCATCAAAAATGCTTAATAACTTTTTGATGCAACATGAAAGCACCACACCCGAGCTTTTGGATGCAATAAGGAAGATTAGGGATGAGCTTCATGTTGATTTAAATTATATGAAAAAGCAAACTACAATTGAATCATATTTTACAAAGATGTAATAGCTATATTTTTATGAATATAAGGGAATTATTAATTTATAGTTTTATTGGGACCATATTTTTATACAGGGTTTTCAAAAAAATTAATATCTTATTATCTTATCGAAATTGATCATTTTTTGAACTGGCCCAAATCGGGACCGGACAAAATTATTAATTTAGAGAGATTATTAATTAATCGAGTATTAATTTACAGAGGTTTTACTGTATAAGAATAAACAAAGTAATCACTATTCTGAATTTAGAATAGGGGAGAAAACTTGCCCGGTATGCTCGATAATTTCTCACTATAACCTTGAATTATAACTGCTGGCTATCAATTCCTTCTATCACTTGAATGCACTCCTTGCTACTCAATTCTATAAACAAAAAGGATTGTCTTAATTGACAGAACCAAATTCAATCGATGTAACTATACGTCTTAACGTCTACCCGATCGTTTATATCTAACCATGGCATTTAGAACTATAAACAGATAACATGCATATCACGTAACATGTAATCATGTTATTCGTATAAGACGTAATCATATAATTCACGTAACACATAAGTCACATTGTCAAAACATAGGTCTCAATACGTTTAGAATTGAAATCAGGTCAAAAATAGTATTTATCGATTAGCTATCGATTAAAAATGATTCACAAATCAAACACCTTTCAATACACAAGAAATTAGGTCTCGAAAATATTTTATTGGAAGCGGAATATTTTTCCGAGTCTATACGCGTTTGTTTCGTATTAAACCGACGAACGGTTTACTTATTATGAATAAAATAAGAAATAAATAGGAAAAAATTAATTAATGATAATATTAATTGATTTTAAATACCTAAATATAAATTTTAAAAGTCAAAAATAATTTTTAAGAATTATTTGAATTAATTATAAATAATTATACTTTATTTAATTATTTATAAATAAAATTAATTAATTAAATGAATTATTCAATTAATTAAATCTATAAATAATTACTTAAAGAAATTTACAAATAATTAAATCAAATTTTCATTTTTGAAATTAATAAAAGAAAATAATTTTTGGAATTTAAAATAATTACGTAAATAATTTTTTTTGAATTTAAGATAATAATTAAATGATTTTTGAATTTAAAAGATATGATTTTTAAAAATTAGAAATTGAATTTATTTTTAAAAAGGGAATATCAGAAACAGATTACTGAAGCTGAAATTGGGGATTCAAGAATCAAAACCGGGTCGGGGATTGGGTCTAAAACGGGTTATGAAGAAAAATCTGGGTCGGGTTGAATACCCACCGGATTCTGAAAAATTACCCAGTTTCCGGCGGGGTTGACCGACTCCGATGAGTCGATTTCCCCTCTAAAACGAATCTTTGAGCCGGTTTTTCATTCCCCACAACACAGACAACAACACAACAATCAAATTCACATCCTAACATCACCAATTAACGCCAGAATCGACGTCTCCGATCACAACCTCCATGGATACCGATAAAAGATCAATAATCCGGAGAAACTCCGAAATCCTTCAATCCTCAACCAACAATTACAATTTATAGCTCAAATTAAACCCCTAAACATCTACAATTTATCCATATAATCAAACACAATCAGAAATTCAAGAATAATTCTAAAAATCGATTCAAAAATTATATAAAAACCTAAAACCCGATTTAATCATTCACGAACTCAAATAATACGATTTTATATGCAAATCAACTCTACAGATCAAGGTAAAGTTATATATAACATCAAACACAATCAAAGATCACCATAAATCAAGAACCCGTTTCAAAAATAAGAACTTAAAATTTGATTTTTACCAATACTCAATCTCGGGTATTGAAACTGATATCAAATTAACGGGCTTGTTGAGAGCTTTGATTTGGTTTATAGAGCGTCAACAGAGGATCAACCAATAACCTGAAATCATCGGATTTGTGTTCATGAATGAATTTTACCCCCAAAATTGTGTTATTGATTTTCTATTTTCTAAAATTTTTAATAAAAATAAATGAAATAAAAATATTCTACAGCTATTTATATTTACAAAAAATCAATACCCTAAAAGAAATTAAGGGTGTTTTTATCCCTTAATTAGAATAATTAGGCCCAAAAATAATAATTATGGGGAATAATTTCTAAATTAATTAAATATAAAATTTATCTCAAAATTCTCCAAAAATTATGAATTATTCAAAAATGCAAAAATAATGGGTATTTGAAATACGTGTTTTATAAAAGATAAAATGTGAATTTTGTGGGCTTTGACGTCCTGATGGGGTCCCGGTCCGTTAATTTTTGAGAAACCCAAACGATTCCTAAATTAACAGAAAACCCCGAAAACACATAAAATACATTCAAACGCACATAAAACGAGATAAAACGATCTCGATAAAAAATTAAATAAACACGTGTCCTGATTGCAGATCTGTTAGTCCCTAACAATGCAACAAGAATTATAGAAGGGGGATTGAATGGAATTCTTGAACCTTTTTCAAAAAACAAATATAAAATGTTCTATCTTAATAATATGTAAGTGTTTGATTTGCAAAGTGCGGAATAAGAAGTTAGTAAAATCAAAACACAAGTAATTAAAAACACAAGTCTTTAAAAACTTTCTGGTGGATTTGAATGTATCCACCAGAGATATATATTATATCAAGAGAACTCTGTGTAGCAAGATTAGCTCACAGCTGCTTACAAATATGAACAACTAAGTTTACAGAGAAATGCTAAGGATGTAGCTTACAATTGTTTCTCTGAGATAATGTTCTTAGTCTTGTTCTTCTTATAGTTCTATTTGCTACTTCTTGGTTTATATATCACCAAGATTACAAAGTAATAAGACAAGATAATAAAACAAAACCTATCAAGTCTAATACTATGCTGCTTCATTACTCTATTCCAGCATCTTTGAATATCTTCATAATAGCATGGAAATGGCAATGCTTCTATGTTCTCTAAAACCCAGTTGAATAGGCTTTCACATTCCTTTTGCATACACTCGACGCATGTGACTGTGTTGTCACTATCAATAGATGTTTGAATTGATTATCCGTCAGGTACATGATCATCCGTCGGGTTGCCTTGTTGATCATCCGTCGAGTGGCATTGTTGTTTATCCGTCGGGTAGCTATTTGGCACTTGACTTCATTTCATTTATGCAGAATTACAAGACATCATCTATGTACAATTAATCAACCTATTCTGCATATCTAATTGAAGTCAACATGACTTGAGTGCTATTACGGAATCTAAACAAGGTGTATGCAGAAATGTGCTACAGACTTATTATTACACAAGCTACTCACTCGATGGATAATAAATCATCATCCGTCGGGACTATATTGAGTCATCCATCGGGACTATATTCCTTATCCGTCGAGTGCTACATTTTTCACTAAGTAAAATCTACGAAGGTGTTTTATTAATGAAATCATCAAGTTCACAACATATCCACAATAAGATCGATTCATATAAATGCAGTTTAACACATATTAATTAATCAAAAAAAAAATATGGTCCTTGCGGGGCCACAGTAACAATTATAACACGTAATATCATGGCAATAATCATTTTAAACTCATAAAACACATTATATTTATTTAATTAACACAAAATATTCACATAATTTTCCCGGATATTATAAGAGCAGAATTCTTCGATAGAAATGATGTCAGAGACTACGTATATATACTCGTAGACCTCTAATATATTTGGTAATGTATGTTCACTTACACACACATGCCCCCGAACTTATGGACTGCATTGAGATCCCTGAAAGATCTCTTTGATCTTCTCCCAGGGGGAACTGGCCACTTTTAATTAGTAATGGATGCAAAAAGCAGGCCCCTATCACCTTAACAGATGTTTTTCGGAATAATTCTGAGTAAGGTCTTTGAGATAAAATACCGGAATCACATATATACTATTGAAAGTCAAGTTAGTAAGCGATTTTAAAATGATGTTGAGAAAGACACTAGTTGAAATATGGAATTAAGAAGACGAAGTGATAAGATCATCCTCGGACGGATAATGATGAGGGTTAGGATAATCAGTGAATTATTTTGGCATCTACTCACTTTCACACTACTTCCTCCAAACTGTATATCATTCGCATTGTATTGATAAGTCATATTAGCCAATCCTTTTAGTTCTCTACTTTGAACTTCTGATATGACAAACAACCCTAAATAATTTTCTCTGGATAAGGACTTATCCAAAGTCTTTTGTTGATCCATGAACTTTCATTTATATATTATAATCTTCTTGTTCGGCTCAGAGCTATTTATACTTTCTTTCAATTATCCGAGGAATTTTAATAAACTTTCCTCCATTAGTCGACAAATATTCATAATGAATATCTCCATTTGATTCTTCTTTCATACTTACTCTTCTTAGTCAAGATTATAAATATTTAATAAATTGTTAAAAACATGGATGATCTAATATCCATAGATTCCTCGGGAATCCTTTTCTTCTATTCTGGATGAGATTGTATATTGAACTTTAAAATCATAGTAAGGGTATCAATTTGATACTGGTATTCCTGATGCAGTTCTATTTGAGAATCTGATAAAGTATGTGAATGAGGGCACCTCCAAGTGTACCATTTTATTGGCAAGAAATATTTAATGAGGGGTTATCGATTGTTCCAATGCCAAGACCACTCGATTCAGAGTTATAATTGTCTTTCTCAACCTAAGAAAACACTTTATTTCAAAATCGGCATTTAGGTAGCCACAAATTTCTTCAGTGGTTATGACGTTGAGATTTTTATAAACAAACTGAAATATGCTTAGTTGCATATGTTCTCATGAATGACTAGTTAATTTCCTGACAAGTCAAAATTTTAGTTAATATGATGGAAGCCTAGCTAATTGTCCTAGCTAGTTGCTATATGTCAAACCAATTGAGCTAGCCATTTTCTTAGTCGGTTGATAATATTGCTTGATATGGACTAGTTATTATTTTTTTATTTCCACTTCCAATCAATTTTTTACACGATTCATTATATATGCAAGATTAATTGTTGATGAAATTTTCAAAGAATGATTTAATTGAGACCTAACTAGGTCTCCCACTCAAACGAGAATTCATATTCGGTTTTATGAAATATTTTGTTCATGAAATGTTCTGTTCTTTCTTTTATATAACGAATATCCAATTAAACTCATAAAGTGATTGAAAAATAATATACTTCCTTATTTGTTAATCATTTAATAAAATTCCTTCTTTCAAAATAGCATCATTTTGAAATCTCAATGGTTAACATTTGGTTGAGGATGTTATTCGAAAATTCTTTCATTATTCGAAAAGAAAATTATTCTTTCAATGGGGAAATCTTACAAGTATCATTCGTATGATGTTATTATTCAGTAATCATTCCTTTCAAGGGATATTCTCTATAATATCATAATATAAAATTTTAAGGACATGGAAGGATAATCCTTGTTGTATTCGTTCTTCCAAGTTATAAATCTTTTGAGTGTTGCGACTCTTTTATTCGGAGCTCATTATTTCTTCAGATATTAGATTTTATAATCTTGTTAAGATTGTCTAAATTACATCGATATCGTGAAAATTATTCTTCCAAAGCCTATTGCCTTCCAGAAAAAGAGAGGTATAGTTGAGAACCGATTGCTGTAATATGAGACTAAAAACTCAGTGCTATGATTGTGCAATTGGAGCATCGTGATGAGTAAGTTGTTTTAAAAAGGGAACAACATGTTTAGTTATTATCATAAGGATCTTTAACATGGTTATAGAAGAACGATAATAGAGATACCACCGTGATTAGTGAGGTACGCTCCTATAAAACATTATCGGGATAGGTACAAATGAATTCGGGAAAGGCCAAGCATGTATGAATTCGAGGAATAGGATTTTCAAAAAAAAGTGAAGGTAAGATTAGTAACAGCCTCGTGTTAGCAATACTCGACGATAAAAATAGGATTTAATGTGAAGTGTAATAATACGTCTATGCAGCTTAAGGACCGTGACATAAGGCGTCCTAATAATGATCTAGAATAATCGCGATAAGGTTCCCACTGAAAGGGACAAATAGTTTAAATTATGAGGAAAATTTGGAATTTTTTTTCTTCTTCTTTCTTTCTTTTTCTTAGTATATACTTACACTGGACACGAGGTAGAAGTTTTAGTCAAATTAATCAAGGGCTATGATTGAGAAATCTATTATCATCAAGGAAAGGCCAATGTGGTGGCCGACACTTTAAGTAGGAAAAGATATATTGAGGATGACAAATTTCAGAACAACTGATGAGAAGGATCGCATGAATGAATTTTAAAGTTGAGACAATGTGAAGAGAACCCTTTATTACATAATAGGAAGACTTAAAGATGCCTAAAAATGTAATAAAATATTAGTCATGACCGAATGTGAAAGGGATGTCATTGAGTAGGAAATTAAGTACTCGACATGGTTGAAAATGAAAACGGCATGGTGAGGATTGAAATTTTGGTGATTGCGACTTGTAAATGGCCCGAATGGGAGTAAAAGTTTATTATAATAAAAATTATAAAGGAGGATTATCAGGAACTAAGTAAGCCATAATGCTATTTGGGGATTTTGAGTTATAGGTTAAATAAGACCGCTTATTGTATTATACAAAAGATAGGTCTCCACCCGACGAAATTGTAATAAACACGACAGAGATAATGGGTGAAAGAGAAACCCCGTGGCAATTGTGCCAGGCAAGAACCCAAGATTTAATTTCACAAATGGATTATTTCCCAAAGTATTTTATGAAAAATAATGAACAGAGGCACGACTTAGAGTTCTCAAATTGACAAGAAGCGCGAGAGAACTATCTAGACCATTGAAGATACATCTTGTGGCTTGCCTTTTATTTGGCACGGTTAGGAGAATCGCCTATCGTTGACAGAAAATTCGTGTAGATATACTTACCACGCTAGCATAAGAAAAATATCCGAAGATATACCTTACGAAGGACAATGTGGAAGAATAAAGGATTTCATTGTTAGAGCTGACAAAAGGCAAAGAAGATCGTACCCGCCCTTTAAAGGCCACTGGTAGCAGTTCCCAATAAACACGAATACATCTAAGGATCTAGCGAGAATAACGAATATGGCCCGGAAGGTATCATAGTACTATAAATATTATACGGGAAGTGATTGAAGAAGTCTGGCCGATAGCAGAAGCTGAGCATTCCACGATTCTAAAACGTATCAATTAATTGCGTATGAAATGGTGCTTCCTTCAAGATGGAAACAGGACCACGATGTGCCTTACATTACTACAAAAAGAAATATTAAATATGACGCTAAGCATGTAATAGGAGACGAGCGTAAAGAAATGCAATGAGAACTTCTTACAAGAAATTAATCGACAGAGATGATGCGCCGAAATGAGCAAATGTTAAGGAACAAAACTCTAGTATTAGTAAGAGTTATGGAAGGGAACAAATAAGTTGAAGAACCATTCCAAACACTAGAAGGTGTACTAATATTCCATATAATAGATTTTTAAGGAAGATGGGGTGACCAGTTGACGTTAATCGAGTTACCAATAATAACGAGTTACCATACTGGCATTGGAACGACTACAAAGCTTTGTATGGAAGAAAGAATCATTCTCCCTTAAATTGGGAAGAATTTGGTAAGCGAAGGATACTTGGACCATAGTTGAGTCAACAGGCCAAAGAAATTCCTAGAAATTATCAGAACACGGCTAGTGGCAGCCCAAGATGAACAATAGAGATATGCGGACCAAAACTATAAGGACAAAGAGTACGAAGTAATAGACCAAGTATTGTTGAAAGTGCCTCCCGGGGAAGGAGTGATGAGATTCGAAAGGGAAAGAAATGTTGAACCCAAGGTTTATTGGACCGGTTAAAATCTTTAAAGGACTAAGAAAGTTGGCTTATAAATTAGTACCATCGTCGAACATTCGCCAAGTTTATAATGAGTACCACGGATTAATGTTAGGAAATATAACCGTCAACGCCAGACATATGATTGAAAATGAGCTAATAAACTTGCAGCCAGACTTAGCGTATGTGGAGCAACGTATAGAGATCATAGGTCTACAAGAAAAAGTACTCTGAAATATATTTGACGAACGAGTGGAAATTTTATGAAGAGATCAAATACTGCGAAGTCAACGTGAGAACTCGAGGTTGTCATGTGAGAAGCGTATCCCCTCCTGTTTCTAAACTGATTCCGGGACGGAATCTTTTTAAGGGGGAAGACTGTAAAAATCTGAATTTTTGACATCGAAAAAGACCTTTATCAATAGTAACCTTGTGGTTTGATAAAAAAAACTTTTGCACCCACACCATATACGAGTTTTAATTCAAGATTTTGAGTTGATATTGTGATTATACGTACCTAATGAGTGTATGTCAAAGCCATTCATTTTCGGAGAAAACGAACTTTGTAAAACTACCTTATCTTACGGACTATCGAGGAATACGAGAATCACATTACGATTAAGAATCTAGAATTCTACAAATTAAAATTCAAGTAGAAGGTTTCAAAGCATAAAGGATTTATAAGAAAGGATTTACCCCGCGAATCGCTTATGAAGATTTATTACGAAAATGAATAAACGGCCAAATGGATATGTAAGGGAATAAATAAAATGTATCATGCCATGCAAACCAATTAGTAAGAATGTAACCAATGGTTGGAAATCAAATAGTGATCAACCAAGGGGCATAGCAACCTAGCTAAGGAGAATAGTAACCTAGTATGGTGAATAGTAGCAAGAATAGTAACCATAGTACTTGGCTAGGTTTTAGGCTTTGAAAAATGACAAAGTTACTAGATTTGATCAAGATATGCATATATAGATTATATACATCAAATGAGCCAACACTTATGAAGGAAGCAACCAATCAAGCAAGCTAAATTCTCTTTCTTTTCTTCAACCCGGCAAGGCTGAGAACATCCGCTTAAAAAGGCTGCATCTCCTTCATTTCTCACTCTAAAATTGCATCATTCTATAGCTCTTTAGAAAGGTCTTGAGACGATATACACTTTTTATATCACACAAATTTTCCATTTAAGTAGTGTAAGGCCCTCATTCTTCCATTTCTTTGCAGAGATGTATGGAAACTACCCAGTAGAAACCAGCAAGGAAGAAAAATCCATATCTCAAGTTATAGGCATTCAAAAATCACCAAATTTTAACCAAACCTTCCTCATATCATGTAAAAGGTACATTAAAAATTTCATGGCCATTGTATTAGTATAGCATAGTCAAATACATTCTCAAAGTTGTGGATGAATAGTAAATTCGAAAACTAACTCTTGTTTATGACTTAGGTTTTGAAGGATCTACCCACTATAAGCATCATCCAAGCCATAAAAGCCATATCCAATATAGTCCTAGCAGCCCTTTTCCTCAAGAAGGTATAAAATCTTACTTTTAAAGATTTCTTTGATGAGTTTTGTGATTGATGTTGAGATAAACTTTAGTATGTTGGGTTCTTGAAGTGTAGTACATTTAAGATGGAATCTTGATCAGTAATGCTTATTTCGAAGATGTGACTTTTGGATGTTGATTAATATAAACTGAAATACTTTTAATGGATGAATATTTGTGATTTTGTGTGTTGGTATGAGATTTGAGGGATGAAAACCTCAAGGAGTTGATGTTTTTGTGAATTTGAGACTTTGATTGCACATGAACTGGTTAGACAGAAGGTTTAGGCCCTGTAAGTTCTATAAAGTAAAACCCAATGGACATTTCAATCTAGCCCTTGATTTTTAGTTTATGTACATATAAAGAACGCTGTTAGGGCGAAAACACGCGCTAATATTCACGCAAGTATACGCGTTCGCAAGTAGTATAGAATATTTTCTAGTTCGTTCCCACAGAGACTAGTTTAGGTTAAGTTCAATTTATGCACCTATGCAACAATGTATGGTTATCGCTCAATGCTAAGACAAATAACAAATTGGGTTTTTATTAAACTAAGAGATTAAACTAACAATTATAACTAAGAGAACAAGAATGGTTGAATTAATATTTATGACAAACATGGGATTCTAACTTCATTAAATACTTCATTCAATAGCCTTATTGTTCTTAACCTTAGCATACGATGGTGATGACACTAATCAGATAACACGAAACTGATAAACGCCAACTTTCGTTGCACGAGTACCATTCTACCAGACATCCACAAAAGAGATAGAAGCTGAATAGGCACCAATTATATTGAGACCCTATATGTCTATAGAATTTGACAACATAACGGTTTAAGCACAAGTTATCTATCTTGATTACATAGGGCAAGTAAAACGGTTAGAGTTACCTACGAATCATGTATACACATACAAGAACCTATGCTAGCATGGCAAGTTCTAAACCTCTATATTCACTGTCGCTTCAATAGAGATTAACACACTATCTTATATGTTAGCTACGCACATAAGACGAATAAGCACAACCAATACTAGGATATCAATCAATCACCACACACCAAGATATCGAAACAATTAATTATTGAAATCCATAAGTAAATCCGCTAGAATCCCATGACAACGATTAGCCCATAATAGAACTCATCATCACCATGGGTTCATATGAAAGCATGGAATAAACAAGGTCTTAATAAACTAAATAATAATCAAAGTACGAATAAACGAGATCTAGGTTCAACAAGAAGGAAAACAAGCATCCAAAGTTACAACTAATTCAAAGAATCACAAGTTGAAAACAAGATCTTCTTTTTCGGAGTTGTTCTGTGCTTCTAGGTCTTCTCCTTGGTATCCCAATCTTCCCGGATGATGAAAACCCTTTTTTTTAAGTATATATACGCCCCTAGTGGACCTGGACCCTTAAAATCATCAAATTCTACTCAAAAAAGGCTTTTTCAGCGAAATCAGCGATCAGCCGCCTCCTGAGCGGCCGCGCAGCTCTTTGCGCGGGCGCGCAGCTACTGACTGGAAAAACTATTCTGATGAAACTTGTTTTGGCCATAACTTGAGTTCTACTCGTCAGAATTAGGCGATTCAACTGCCCACGCGAAGCTATTGAGATTCTCTACAACTTGACAATAGCCTTCGCTTCCAATTCTGATCACTTTTCATCATATTTCCTTTAAAAGCTCTTTTCTTCATTTAACTGATACCTGAAATGCAATAACACAAAAACACATCAAAATACCAACAACTTGAGTCCAAAACACCAATTTAAGCTTATAATAAAGCATTCCAAGTGGATATAAAATCCACTTATCACACCCCCAAACTTGAATCGATGCTTATCCTCAAGCATAAACAGACTCAAAACTACAAAATAAACCTAATGCATGAATGCAACTATATGAATGTAACTAAATGATAATGCAATCGATCCCCTCAGAATAACCATAACCAAATGAATAAACCAATGCCTCTAAGAATGCAATAACTTGAAATAGAGTTCGAATAAATCCCACAAACCAACTCACAAACCAGAAACGTGCATGTGTGGATGCTTAACAGATATACTCTCGATACTAGATCAATAACCATAACTTATCTATCATCGAAACAATCAAAAGTTTATAAACAGAATAGACAATAAACGCATTATGACTCACAACACCTACTTTCTACTAGAGTTATACAAGGATTCATACTATTATTGAACACATATCAAAGATGCTTATTTGATCGTGCAATGAATGAGGTCCTAAAAGACTTATACAATAATACCCATGTAGCGAGCGTTAGGTTAGCGGATCCCAGACTATAAAAGCCTTAGGTCACTAGGCACAAAGTCCCCTAGAACTTAATAACTCGAGTATTAAAGAGCTCACTCTTGATCAATTATGCATAAACACATACTTTTTTTTTCTTTCTTTTATTCCTTTTTTTTTCAACAATTTCTGAATGAGTGCGTTTCGCTCCATCTCATTCAACCCTATACTACTCATAAAAATATGAGCCGGCTACCAGCCATTTGACACCTAGCCTTACAACAACTAGCAATGAAATCCAAGTTTTTCTCCAGATAAAAAGAATCAGTGTTTTTACGTCACTATGAGAATATCACAAATTCTAAATATAACCAAGTGATTAAATCTCAACAACAAACAAGTATGATCATGATCTAGATCAAAAGCAACCCTATAAGACTTTGTGAAAATATTTGTTTCTGGCATGCAAATCAATTCATTAGGACTTAAACATCCCTCTATTCCTCATCACCACACTCAAATCAACATCAACTTATCAAATATCATAGTTCATCTTAAGGGATCATGCTAAATATGCATGCAAATGCAACTATATGAAATTACATAAAAACAAACAAATATGTCCTAAATGAACAATCATGCAAAAATATGAATGAATTACAACTAAACATGCAACATGAATCTATATGAATCTATATGGACACACACTACTAATCCTTACATTATCACCCCCAAACTTAAAATTTTCAATGTCCTCATTGAAGGTAATAATAAGGATTTCAGGCATACCTAGTCGTCGAACAGATTACCCTCTTCGGGTGGAGGATCAGGTGGCCAATCAACCTCGCCACCAGTGTCTCGAACAACAGTACCGAAAGCATGTGTCAAATATGCCGTAAAATGACGGTGAATGTCATGCATGGCCTCCATACGCCTAGTTACTCGCCTGTACTGCTCATCACCAACACCAATCCTATCAACTACCTGCTGCACATGAGAAGAACCCTCTATAGGCACTGGAAGATCCGTTCGGCTACCCTCTACAACATCAAAGATATATCCCAACCCCTTGTCAGGGGGTGCACCTAAGAATGAATAACTCAAGTGATCTGGTAGTGGGTTGAGCTCAAGTGTGGGAGCTTCTTGAGTAAATGGTTCAAAATGCTCCTGAGAAATTTTCAGCTCTGCTAACCCAAGAGAATCGAATGGCATATCCAACTTCCTCTTCCACGGAGGTGCATTCAAAACCTGCAGTTGCTCCACTACTCCTTCATCTTCAAAAACTGAGTCGACCCGCTCTATTTTAAAGCACTCTTCTTTTTCTGTGGGTAACTTTATTGCCTTGAACATATTAAAAATGACCTTTTGATCGTAAACCTTCATCGAAAGCTCTCCTTTTTGCACATCGATCATAGTTCGGCCTGTAGCCAAGAATGGTCTTCCCAAGATAATGGGAATCTTCTTATCTTCCTCGAAATCAAGAATTACAAAGTCAGCAGGGAAGAAGAGTTTATCCACCTTGACCAAGACATCCTCCACTATACCTCGTGGATAAGCGATGGAACGGTCAGCTAGTTGCAATGACATGTATGTTGGTTTCGGCTCAGGCAGACCAAGCTTCTTGAAGATAGATAAGGGCATCAGATTGATGCTAGCTCCTAAATCACATAAACACTTGTCGAACGACAAGTTTCCGATGGTGCAAGGAATAGTGAAGCTTCCAGGATCTTTAAGCTTCGGAGGCAACTTCTGCTGCAGCACAGCACTGCATTCCTCTGTTAGAGCAACGGTCTCTAATTCATCGAGCTTCACTTTCCGAGAGAGAATACCTTTCATAAACCTCGCATAGCTAGGCATCTGTTCAAGAGCTTCAGCGAAAGGTATGTTGATATGAAGTTTCTTGAACACCTCCAGAAACTTCTCAAACTGCTTATCCAGCTTTTTCTTCTGCAGCCTTTTAGGGAAAGGAGGTGGAGGATAGATCTGTTTCTCCCCTGTATTACCCTCAGGAGGAATGTGTTCCATAGTAGTCTTCCTTAGTTCCACCTCTACTTCCTTCTGCACATCTTCTTCAGCCACAACTGTATTTTCTGAATCTTGAGATTTTTCAGGCTCTTCGTCTTGCTGAATTTGGGGGCTTGCGACCTTTCCAGACCTTAAGGTGATGGCGTTCACCTGTTCTTCAACTTCCCTCTTTCCTGGATTGGCTTCTGTATCACTAGGAAGCGTTCCTGGTGGTCGATTCAATAAGGCATTAGCAATTTGCCCTATTTGGTTCTCCAAATTCTGGATAGAAACAGCCTGGCTTTGGCATATAAGAGCCTGGTTTTTGCACATAAGCCTCAACTCCTCCAATTCAGATTTTTCATTCGAAGATAGACCTGCATCATTAGTTTGTTGTTGAAGTTGGAATTGTTGTCTTGGTGTAAATTGTTGCTGAAAACCAGGAGGGTTAAATAGCTTATTTGCAAACTGCTGGAATGGCTGTTGCATCGCATTCTGATTGTTGCTCCAGCTGAAGTTAGGATGATTCCAGTTGTCAGGATGATAAGTGTCTGGAACTGGTTGCTGCGATCTCTGAAAGTTGCTCACAAACTGAGCTGAGTCGCTAGATATAGCGCATTGTTCTGTCACATGCGGACCTGCACACAGCTCACAAACACTAATTATCTGCTTAACACCATAGTTAGCCAGAGAATCGATCTTCATAGATAACGCCTTTAGTTGAGCAGTGATAGCCGTAGCTGTATCCACTTCAAGAACTCCTGCTACCTTGCCCTGTGGATATCTCTGGGTTGGATACTGATATTCATTAGCAGCCATCAGTTCAATTAGATCATAAGCTTCCTTATAGCTCTTTGCCCATAATGCTCCGCCTGATGATGCATCGAGCATGTGTCTGGACTGTGCTCCCAACCCATTGTAAAAACAAGTGATGATCATCCAATCAGGCACTCCATGATGAGGACACTTCCTAAGCATCTCCTTGTAGCGCTCCCAAGCTTCACTTAGCGATTCTCCCGTTTGCTGCGCAAATTGAGTAATAGCATTCCTGAGTGCAGCTGTCTTCGCCATAGGGAAGAATTTAGTAAGAAACTTCTGGGCAAGATCTTCCCAAGTAGTAATCGAACCAGCTGGTAGAGAGTGTAACCAGCTCTTAGCCTTGTCCTTCAGAGAGAATGGGAACAGTCTCAGCTTCACAGCATCTTCAGAAACACCGTTGAACTTGAAGGTGTCGCATATTTCAATGAAATCCCTAATGTGTGTATTGGGATCTTCCGTTGGAGAACCCCCAAACTGGACTGAAGTCTGTACCCATTGAATTATGCCTGGCTTGATCTCAAAGATATTAGATGTGATAGCTGGCCAGACAATACTAGATTGAATGTCATTGATCTTGGGTTGAGAAAAATCCATCAAGGCTTTCGTTCGTGCTGCTGGATCTCCCATTGTAATGAGTACCTGAAACACAAACAAATAAATCGTGAAAGTAAAAGAATCCGAGTCAGTGAACTTTAACGACCACTGATGACAAGCACATAAACTAAAAATTAACACCGAGTCCCCGGCAGCGGCGCCAAAAACTTGTTAGGGCGAAAACACGCGCTAATATTCACGCAAGTATACGCGTTCGCAAGTAGTATAGAATATTTTCTAGTTCGTTCCCACAGAGACTAGTTTAGGTTAAGTTCAATTTATGCACCTATGCAACAATGTATGGTTATCGCTCAATGCTAAGACAAATAACAAATTGGGTTTTTATTAAACTAAGAGATTAAACTAACAATTATAACTAAGAGAACAAGAATGGTTGAATTAATATTTATGACAAACATGGGATTCTAACTTCATTAAATACTTCATTCAATAGCCTTATTGTTCTTAACCTTAGCATACGATGGTGATGACACTAATCAGATAACACGAAACTGATAAACGCCAACTTTCGTTGCACGAGTACCATTCTACCAGACATCCACAAAAGAGATAGAAGCTGAATAGGCACCAATTATATTGAGACCCTATATGTCTATAGAATTTGACAACATAACGGTTTAAGCACAAGTTATCTATCTTGATTACATAGGGCAAGTAAAACGGTTAGAGTTACCTACGAATCATGTATACACATACAAGAACCTATGCTAGCATGGCAAGTTCTAAACCTCTATATTCACTATCGCTTCAATAGAGATTAACACACTATCTTATATGTTAGCTACGCACATAAGACGAATAAGCACAACCAATACTAGGATATCAATCAATCACCACACACCAAGATATCGAAACAATTAATTATTGAAATCCATAAGTAAATCCGCTAGAATCCCATGACAACGATTAGCCCATAATAGAACTCATCATCACCATGGGTTCATATGAAAGCATGGTATAAACAAGGTCTTAATAAACTAAATAATAATCAAAGTACGAATAAACGAGATCTAGGTTCAACAAGAACGAAAACAAGCATCCAAAGTTACAACTAATTCAAAGAATCATAAGTTGAAAACACGATCTTCTTTTTCGGAGTTGTTCTGTGCTTCTAGGTCTTCTCCTTGGTATCCCAATCTTCCCGGATGATGAAAACCCTTTTTTTTAAGTATATATACGCCCCTAGTGGACCTGGACCCTTAAAATCATCAAATTCTACTCAAAAAAGGCTTTTTCAGCGAAATCAGCGACCAGCCGCCTCCTGAGCGGCCGCTCAGCTCTTTGCGCGGGCGCGCAGCTCTTTGCGCGGGCGCACATCTACTGACTGGAAAAACTATTCTGATGAAACTTGTTTTGGCCATAACTTGAGTTCTACTCGTCAGAATTAGGCGATTCAACTGCCCACGCGAAGCTATTGAGATTCTCTACAACTTGACAATAGCCTGGGCTTCCAATTCTGATCACTTTTCATCATATTTCCTTTAAAAGCTCTTTTCTTCATTTAACTGATACCTGAAATGTAATAACACAAAAACACATCAAAATACCAACAACTTGAGTCCAAAACACCAATTTAAGCTTGTAATAAATCGTTCCAAGTGGATATAAAATCCACTTATCAAACGCATCAAGGCGATTTACGGTTTAGGAGATATGACTGTTTTAGTAAAACACTTAAGCGAAAGCAAACCGCAGAAAATTAGTCTAAGAGTTGGACATTTTTGGAACTCTTAAAAGCATTCCAAGACTTTGGAAAAATTGGAAAAACTATATAATACAATAAAGAAAACATCCTAAAATAAATCAGATTAAAATTTAAATTTTTCAATTTTATAAAAGTGTCGGAGTGAAAGTCACGCAAGGAGAGAACCCCAAAAATAACCGCAACTAGCCACTTCCATCAAACTACTGCTTCAAGATTTTCACCCTTATTCCTAGAAGTTCAAGTAATCTGTTTTAAGTTTTGTATAGATCGTGCACATGAAGACGGTGCGTCAATTGAGTTAACGGTTTGAGAAAAATCAATATTTTAGTGAAAGCGGTATGAATAGTAAAATTTCGTAGCTGACCGAACTTTTAAAATATTTTTATTTAAATTCATAATTTCAAAATAAAACTTTTATGATAAATATTAAAAACACTCAAGAAGCTCCTTGATGTGGTTTTGTATTAAAATATTAATTTTTCTTTATTAAACTTATTAGAGTGTGAGTAGCGTAATAGTAATATTCGGTAAAGTCGACTCTAGAAGACCACTTTGACCGTCCGTTTCGACCAAGGATTGATACTTATTTCGAGTCGGTCGAATTATGAAAATTATGAAGTATTGCACTTATTATAAATATAAGTCGGTGATGGGATTAAGAATACTGATTAAGATTATGATATTTATTGATTAGAAAACCCAGAACGAGTGGAAGTCGGGAATATATCTTGGACTTCGGGCAAGTTTTCAAACCATACCTTTTAAAACTATTGTGTTGTGTTTGTTTTTAAACAAATGCTATATATAAATGAAGTTGTATTACGATATTTTATGAATTGTGATATATAATATCATACGATATGTTATTGATTTTGGTATATGAATATTACCGAATTTCAATCGATAACGCTAGAGAGTAGCGTTGTATATATGAGGTGTATATTTTAGATAGAGGATCGGTCAGTATAATTTGATGAAAACCGGAAGTATTCGGGAGGTGTTTTATTTAAGAATATTAATGCTATAGTAGAGCGTGATATATAAGTTGTAAGACCGAGATTCGGTCAGATTTTATAAAGTATAAACCTGGGAATCATCCCTGAGATGTTTTGGAAGATTAAAATTCAGTATCTATTTTATTCCAAGGGACTTGATGTCCTCTTACGATTTATTAAATACCTCAAATTTTATTTAAAAACGATTTCTAAAGATCGTATTCCCTCAACTTCATTTAAACCCGAGCAATGAATATTATTTCATATATTCATTTAAAAAGGGAGAAGTATTCTCCAACGTTTATTTTATTTTAAAACCAATTATTATATATATATTAAAGATTAATTTAATTACTTAAATATTAATTGGTTGAGGAATATTATTTCAAATATTCTTTTAAAATAGGATTATTCGAGCATTAATTATTTAATAATTATTATTTAATAATTAAATATTTATTAAATGATTTAATACCATTGAAAAAAATTATAAAACCTATTTTAAAATATTTTCTGAGTTTCAGAAAATCATACTAATACTATCAGATCGTTGAAAAATATTATCTCGACATACTTTAAATAATTTAACTATAATGTCAAAAGAAACTCCCCCTTATTTATTTATCTGTTGACAACGGTCAACTCGCATTATCTTAGTACTCATATATACATATATGATATGAGTTGTGCCTATCAATAAGCAAAACGCTTGGGGAACTTCGATATAGTTTGAGTTCCAGAAATATGATAGGATTCTTCCAGGATAAGGGAGTGGTAGAGATCCAGTACTTCATGTACTGGGGAGACTACTAGTACCGTAGAAGACAGTACCATGTGTACTCAAGGACCTACGAAGTGTGTGTATACCCAGAATGGGACACATAGCTCGTATGCAGCCAGGGTGATAATCGGGAGTAAGGAAGTCGTCCTTCTATATGTAGTGAACAATATTATTCTGTTGTACGACTGATCATCGTATAGTAGGGCTCCGGAGACTGTCCTATTCTTCCAATTGAAATTGAGATGCAATACTGTAACCCAAGCCTAGGTGTTGGGTTTACCATTAAGGTATTTGCAGACTAATAATTCAATCAAAGAATTGTTTTGGATGAGCATTATTTCTCACTCTTGCTTTCTTTTAAATGTCATAACACAACAAATTACATGTATACCGGCGTGGGGCTTAGTCACTTGAAATCGTGGGGAGAATCCCTTACATCTTTATCTCAGGTGGACTAGAGTATTCAGATAGGTATAAGAAGTGAGTATTATTTATTGTAACTTCATTTAGAGGTTACGAATAATTGTTTAAGATCCTGTAAAGTATATTTGAGTTATAATAAAAGAAGATTACATTTTGTACATCGTTTCTAAGGCTATAACTTGTGTATGTGTGTGTATGTTTGAGATTGGGGGTATGTGATATAGAGTTATTGGATTATTGAGTTAAAGCAGGTTACACATGATTAAAGGATTATGTGACGATCCAGATTCCTGACCTCGAATTTGAGGGCATTACAAAAATAGACAAGAAAAGCACTTCTGGAAGCTGCTAATTTCTTAGAGGCATATTGGTTTCTTGGTTTAGCAAGAAAAAAAAATCAATTTCCACTTCTACTGCATAAGCTGAGTATATTGTTGCAGGAAGCTGTTGTACACAGATTCTTTGAATGAAAAATTAGTTACTGGATTATGGGTTAGAGTACTCTAAAATTCCTATATATTGTGATAATAAAAGTGATATTTCAATGACATAAAATCTAGTACAACACCTAACAACCAAGCATATCAGCATAAGGTATCACTTCATTAGGGAACATGTGATGGTGGGTATAGTGGAACTGTACTTTGTGCATACAGATCAGCAAATGACATATATCTTTACCAAACCATTCCGTGAAGCTATCTTTACAAGGCTGATGAATGAATTGGGAATGATATCAGGATTTTTCTCAAATACTGATGAATAAGTTAATTTCTGCTATAGGCATAAGTGATCAGAGTTTAGTATTTATTTCTTAGAATCGGTTTCTTAAATTCTGATGACTGAACTAAACACTGATACCATGTTTTCATGCTATTTTCTTTATGAAAAATGATTGGAGTAATTAAATTATGATAATTTACTCTCTACAGTACTTTGCATGAATAAACTTTAATAGTGAGATTAAATACTGATATGAGTCAAGTATATGGGTAGACTGATAAACTCTGATATTTTTGAATTTATTCAGATTTAGCTAAGTTAGTATTTTTATTCGAATAAGTGGGTTTTACACACATAAGTAATTATTTTTAATGATTACTATTTTGTGATTAGTAACGTGTTAAAAGGAAAAATGTTTCAGTAATTATAAACATTACCTTGTGTAACTGTGCACGTCATTAATGATTCCTTTTTTCTGATCCATGATTATCAGATGCGCCAAATGATTATGCCATGTAGAGTTATACAAAATCAATTTTTAATTTTGTTTTTCACTTTAATCTATTTGAACTTTATCTCTTCTCTTTTACTTTCTCTATTTTCTGTGATAAACTCTGAAACCCTAATCAATGTTTTAGCTTTTCTTTGACAAATAGCTACTGTGACTTCACCAACTGCAACAAAAGCTTTTACCTATGGTACTGCAAAGTTTGTACCCAACAATTATGCAGCTATTCTTGACAAAGAATGACATAAATCATGATTATCATATCTTTCAGGATTTATTGACTGTTAGTGAGGTGGGATTTGCACTTACTATTCCTACTATAGTTTATGGTAACAATGTTCTTTCTTTCTGGAGAACGGGTGTGTTTGATGATGATGGTCCAAATGAAGGTACACCAAGTATCACATTTGAATTTAATAAGAAAACAAAGGTAGTCACCCCTTAAACTGTCAGAGATGCTCTTCATATCCATTCTCATGATAGTTACACTACTCCAAATACTAATGGAGAGACGAGGAGATTTCTTACCCAAATTGGGTATGATAAGGAGATGAAGAATTTAGGTCAATTGAAAAGGCTTGGGCTTAGAAAATAATGGAATTTCTTCTTTGACTGCATAACGAGAGCATTCAACAACAATAGTACTAACTTTCATGCTCTACCTATGATGTCTCAACATATTGGGTATTCTCCTCTACATTCTTGAAATTATGATTTTGTTAGAGTTATCTTATGTTTCATAGGTGATAGGTTAAATGTTGATCCAAATACTGTCTATTATGCTAAATTTTGTCAGTTAATTTTTAACCTCTATTTTCCAAATGTTGATATTCCTTCTAATCAGATCACAACTACTTCTAAATTAACAAAGAGAGCTTTTTATGATCTGATTAATAAGGATAAAGAGAGGGATGATCTTCCTACTTTTAAAATCCAAGTGTCTGCCAGGAACTTGTTAATTGCAAGGCTTCCTGAAATATATGGATAGTAGAACATATAAAGAGCTAGGCTACAGGCAATTGCTGATGGGAACCCCCCTGTAGCTAACCCCAGCTCTACCACCCCAAACACAAATCCAAACACAATTTCCCTAAGGTGTCTCCCAACAGGCACCTGTTATAAAAAGAAATAAGCTAGCAAAGTCTGATGTTTCACAAGCATCAGGACTTAGAGCTTCTCAAAAATCACCTTTAAATACTGATGAAGGACAGGGTGGAAGCAAGACAACAGTCCTTCATTCTTATAAACAACTTCCAGAATCTTAAAAGAGGAGGCTTGTTGTTGCTGATTTAGAATCAGATGATGAGGACAATGCTCCCTAATCATCAAATTTAAGAAATTAAAAATTGATTTTGCTAAAACACAAGTTATTTTACAAACTAAACAGGGCACAATAACTTTGGATGCTATAAATGTCGATGCTTCAAGCCCTGGACCAAAGAAAACAAAGTTGGTCAAGACTTACTTTTCCAAACATGCATTAAAGATGAAAAAGGAGATAGATAAGGAAAGACTAGCTGTAGACACTCAAACAACCTCTAAGAGTCATAAGGATGGCAATATTGCAGCTGTCCAAGTCTCAATTTTTGACTCACCAATAAAGTCTGATTCCGGGGTGAGGGAAATTTTTGCTACTTCTGAGCAAATCCAAAGAATTATGGCTGATATTCAGTAGCAGGCTGCTCAAGAAATAACTGTTGAACGAGATCTCTCTTATAGGATCTTTATTGAAAGAGAGTCAGGCCTACAAGAACCTTCATCTCCTCATGGTGAAGCAACTACTACTGCCTCTGTACCACAAGAACCTATATTTCAATATGATGTAGAAGACACTGTAAATCCTGATCAAAAAGCAACTTAAAAAATTCAGGAAATGCATGATGCTGAGATGGCCAAACTCACAGATGAGGTCTCCTAAGTTAAAAGCTTCTGGAAAACAATAGTGTCTCAGTAAAAAAGAATATAGCTAGTGTGAATCTCAGCAAAGCACATGTGAAGATTCAGATGAAGAAAGGGGAGTCCGCAAGAACCTAAATCTTAAAGGAATTTAGCAACTCCAACACCTCCAGCCACACAAAAACCCCTACCTCACAAATGCAAACTCTGACTATCACAAATGCTGATGATGACCAAGCTAAGTGGGTAGTAGAAGCTGGTGTTGAAGCAAGTCAATTCATGCAAACCCTGAAGGTAAAGAGAAGAAAAACAACTATGTTCTACAAGGATCCTAAAATTTTAGATTTGGATTCTGAGGTGAGTAGAAGATTGTTTGAAAGAGAGAACCTGGAATTGACCTTGAGCAAGTCAGGCTGATGGAAGAAGAATTTGCACTATTGAAATCTTAAATATCAAATACTGATAATGTTCCTCAAATTGAAGATATTCCTAGAAAATAGAAAAGTCAAAGGCCTAAAGAAAAGGGAATAGTCATAAAAGATATCAGTACAACTGCAAATTCTGAAAGGCCTAAGACTAGGTCTCAAGCTATCTTAAATGTTGATAGAAGGTATAAGGGGAAGGAGATATTTGAAAAAATCAGCAGTTCCAAAATCTCAAATACTGATAGATCCAATCTATACAGTAGGTCAAGCTTGTGATGATGCTGATGAAGATAGAATCTTTGAAGAAGAAGCCAATCAGGTTCATAAGAAAAGAAAAGCCATTTCTGGATCTGATTGGGTTGAAAAGCTGAAAATCATTTCAATCACTGACTCTGCTCAAGTTGAAGAAATAAAAACTGATACTCAATCAGTCTCAACCACAGGTACTACTCATGTTAAAGACAGAACTGCTCAAGAAATAAAAGATGATCAATCAATTACTGATAAGGAACCAAACTATGTTGAAGATAAATCTGATATAAAAGATTCCACAAATTCTGATAACTCCCATCTTTCACTAGCTGACAAGAAGAAATTTTTGTGGAGTAGCAAGATACCAGCACCAAGGAGAGATTCTTCTGAGATTATCAACAAAATCTATAGTGGTATTTCTCAAGGAAGAATATCTGGTAAAACATGGGGTTTGGGTCTTTCTAATGCTGATACATGTCAAGGGAATGATCTGATTTTCAGAGAACCTGGAAATTTGACATGAATTGATGAGAATGTGAAGCTTGAAGATCTGCACAAAATAATATATGTCTAAATTGTGCTTGACATGTTTGACACAAACAAGCCAAAGGAAAAGATCATTTGTTTCTTTGAGTCGGGAAAGAGGTTGGGGATATCTCAAGAACAAATGCAGGATAAACCATGGCAAGAGATAAAGTATGTTGTCTGTTTGCTCAAAATCAATAACTCTACTACTGCTAGATGGTTTGAATTCATGAAAGATTTAGTTTACAGAAAATAGAGAGGTATACTAATCAAATCTAAATTCTTTCCAAAGTACATTGCTGAAGATGGATCATATACTGATGTGCCTAGAGGAGGAGCTCAAATAACTGAATCTTTGGGAGTAAAAGTTCTTACTTTCAATCCAAATGGTAAGAAGGTTGGATTTCTTGAACTGGATTGCTAAGCAAATCCAAACTTCATGACCTCAGAGCAGCTATCTTTCAAAATGATGAATCTACTTAAGAGTTGAAGGATATCAAGCAGAAAATGGAAATATTCTTGAATGTAGATGAAGAAAACCTGCTCAGAATATTCTTCAGCGAAGCTACAGGATATAACAGAATTAACAAATGGAGATTAAAGTCTGAGGCACTGACTGTAATATTGTACATTTCTAATATTTTTGCATTTAGATAGTTTTTAATATCATCAATTGGAAACTTGTACATATTTATATAATACACAAGTTGGGGGAGATTGTTAGATGTAATTGATGATATCGGTATTTAAACTATAAGATTTGCCGTCAGTATTTATAATATCAGAGTTTGACAAAGGATGACGTTATCAGTATTTGCCATAAGTATTTGTTAATCAGCATTCATATAAGTATTGGTTAAGCTGGAAATCAGGAGGTATCACAGGAGGATATATTTGCAGAGATATATCGGTGTAGGACTTTACTTAATTATCGCGATTAATAGTTGGATATGTATTAGAATTCCTTATCCATGTATATCATATCAACTAGATTGATTGTGTAACTGTGCAGTATATAAGCACAGATTAGGTTAACACTATAAATGTCGATTATTGTTTTATCATTTTGTGTAACCTAGTAGCTCTCAAGAATATTTGTTCATTCTTTGAAAGGGTTTTGTAAATTATTTTTATTTATTAATATAAAAATTGTTCTTCATACTTAAGTTTTAATTCAATTTGATTGTTACTTAATGTATTCACCCCTCTCTACAGTATACTTAAAGACCTAAAAACTCCTTTTTCAACCTCTTTTGTATTCAGTAGATTAACCTCTTTTAGTTTAGTACATTCATTGAACATATTATCTTCAGGTCCATAATGCTCTACCATATCAGCCTCATGTCTACAACACCACAAGCTACCCTGTTTTGTCGAGGATAAAAATTACACATTATAAGCATTATCGGGTTCATAATGTTAAACTGTATAATCATCTTGGTTAAGTTCTATATGAATCTTAGACTCATAACCCCCTAGTAAAAATCTTTGAAACATTAATCGCTTCATATTCCTCCAATCTGAATTGGTGTTTTGCATACGTCTCCTATCCATTTGTAACTTCTCCCACCATACAATAATACCACTTTTTAGTTTACAAACCACAAGTTTCACCTGTGTATATTCATCAACCTCTATAAACTCAAAGAAATGCTCAACCTTCAAAATCCAATCTAAACAATCCTTAATACTTGAACTCCCATGGAATAATGAAATAAATCCTTGAATTTTATAATTATTAGAATGTTGATTGCTGTTATAAACATAACCAATATACTTGTTGGGGTAAAATCCTTCAACCCTATTTTTATTGGCTCTAGTATTTCTGGCCTCCGTATATTGTTAAAACATCGTTTTCAATCTTTTCAAAGACTGTCTCGACTCTTAAGTTGCCCGTGTATTAGCAGCCTCACGATCACCATCGTTAGAACCTCGCAATGTGAAATGGAAGTGAAGTAAAAGCAAACAGTAATCTCTGCAAGGACACTCAAATGAGAAATCCTTATAAACCTTGAATTCACAAGGTAATTCTCGAATCCACGATGAAGAATTCTTGAATCCACAAGAAAATAAGAAAAAACTCTTAAGGTTTTTATTTTTAATTAAAGATCCTCTTCTGTTACATAAGAGGATTATTTATATAGAGATAATAAACCTTAAAAATATAAAAACAAATCCAAATTAAAATAAAATATTAAATTGATGTTGTGATCATGTAGATTTTGAGCATGCTCACGCTCCACAATCTCAAGGCCCCTGGTAAATTTTTACGTTTTGGCATGATAATGCAAACCGTCAGCATGATCATATTCTTGACCTCCCTAGCTTATGTAATATTTTCTTATTTTGGTATGATCATGCAGTTTGTCAGCATGATCATGTTGTTATCCTCTCATGCTTCCTTGCAAGTCTATTCAGGTCAAGTTTCTCTTCAGAACCTCGGGACTCTTGTCCTACATCACAAATACAACCTTTCTGAAAGTTTCTTTTCCCAAAATAAACTTTTCCACCAAAAGAATGGTTTTATCTTCTTTTTTCTCTTTAAGAAAGTCATAATATGAAAAATTAGACTTCTTTAGAACTTACTCATAGGAGAATCTTGATATTTTAAGATACCGCTTTTCCCAGCTCTAACTGCATATATTATTTCTCCATCTTTTTTCCCCATAGAAGTGTAGAAACTATTTTTATAAATCTATAATAAACTGTAATAATTGTCAATCCCAGTTATCAAACACAAGATTGTAGAAGGGGGTTAAATATTATCCTTGAAAAAAGTTTTCGAGTGAAGAAACTATTTTAAGATTTTAGGAATAACTTGAAAAAAAAAATCAAATAAAACATAAGCAAGACAAAATTATAAAAATGGTTTTGATTGGATGTTAATGAATCTAATCGAAGGGATTTTAATTTTCCTTGAATAATCTAAGTTGGTTAACTCGACAGCAATTACAATGGATTTCTTATTCTCTAGAATTTTACAAATAAGTTCTTAGAGCAAGATAGAGTATCTGAAATGTATGCTCACTTTCATACTCCACTACATTGCTACTCTTTTATTTTTACATCACAAGAATATATACAATTGTCACTATCTCTACAGATAAGATATTACATAAGTAGTAATATATGTATCCACACATAGGGGTGAACAAAAAATAATTTTTTTAAAATTAATAAATACACATATTTTATTAACAAAAGTCAGTAGGAATTAAAATAGTTGGACCGAACTGTTGCGTGTTGGACTTTTGGGGTTGGCCATTAGATTGTAGTATATAAAAGAGCACAGATCTATGTATCTATATAATGGACAATCTCGAAAGTGTGACATGGAAAGGCTAGGCTTCCTTCAAACTAGTTTCTCTCAATTTCAAGATTTCTTATATTTTGGGCATTTTGAAGAAAGTGATTTATTTTGGGACTTTTGATCTCTCAAATTCAATCATCTCTAACTTTTGGCTTTTCCATCTCCCTGATCCCATCGGTTTAGACTTTCCTCCTCCTAATAAAATTAATAATTGGTGTACCTTTTTATTCATTTATGTATAGTCATGCAGTCACAAAAGCTGAGTTGGGAGGATATAGAGAATAAAGCAAAAATTTCCATTCAATCAGGTTTGTTTTTATCTAAATTTTGGAATCATGTTTAATATGTTGTTATGTAGTATGTATCCATTTTCTGATTGATTTAAGGCATATCATGTTGTAGCATGTATTCAATTTTTTATTGATTTAACGCATACAGTCGAACTTGAAGAAGGAACTCGATTGCAAAACTCTATTATGTAGTTCTACAAAGGTATTAATATTTTTGTTGGTCGACAATATAAGACCTTTTTTTGTTGCACCTACAACATAGAGTAAATTATCTGATAGTCAACATAATGTCTTTTACCTTTTATTTATTGTTCTGTGTCTTACTTAATCTTCAATTTAGAGAGATTTTTGGCATGCCTGAATTGCTCGAGTTGTTGTATTGATTTACAAGTTCTGGTACTATTCCAATTAGTAAAGAAATTTGTACTATAGTAAGTTTTAAGCTTTAATTTTGAAGAAAAAATAGGTTAATGACAAACCCATACTCTGTGCTTATAAAAATTGTTAGATATATTTGATAATGTCATGACTAATATGATTTATGTTTAGTTTTCAGATCTTACTTAACAGGACAAATCAGTACTTAACTGGGAATCAGTACTTATACTGGAAGTCAGGACTTAAGGATATCAGTACTTATATTATCAGGAGATAATCATCAGAAGTTCGATATCAGAACTTAAGTGCTGAAGGACGATTAGATAAGGAACGTAGCTGATTAAAGGAAAGAAGATCGAGATAAACATAAGAAGAGATATTCATGAAGAAGGAGTTCCGTGAAGAATGGAATACTTGGAAGAAAAGATATCTGATTGATATATTTTAGGAAGCAGAATTATATTCCATATCAATTAGAGATTATCTTGTAACTGTGTAGTATATAAACACAGACATAGGGTTTACACTATAAGTGTTATCATATTCGAGAAGATTATTCATTGTAACCCTAGCAGCTCTCGTGATATTTGTTCATCAGTGAGAGGTAACAGTTCCATACTGTAAAAGAGTTTATTGTTTCAATAAAGTTTGTTTTCTGTTACTTAAGATATTAAAGTTCGATTTGATTGTATTATACATTATATTCACCCCCTCTACAGTGTGTGTGACCTAACAAGTGGTATTAGAGCCTATCTGTTAACACACATACAATTAAAGATCCAAACACAATCATGTCTGACACAGAAACTCCAACTAAGCCTACCAAAACTGAAGAACCTCCAAAGATACAAATTCAAAGTCGGTATGAAACCATCAGAGTTCCCATACTGAGACCATCTGAATATGCTATATGGAAGGTGAGGATGACCATGTTTCTGGAAGCTACAGATCCAGAATATCTTGATAGAATCAAGGAAGGGCCTCACAAACCAACCAAGCTCGCTGTTGCAGTTGCAGGTGAAGCAGCAAAAACCGTACCAAAGGAAATGAGTGATTATACTGCTGAAGATATCGCATCAATTGCTAAGGATGCTAAGGTACGACACTTACTGCATAGTGTCATTGATAATGTAATGTCAAATAGGGTAATTAACTGCAAGACTGCTAAAGAGATATGGGATGCTCTGGAAACAAGGTGTCAGGGAACTGATACGATTAAAAAGAACAGGAAGACAATACTCACTCAAGAGTATGAACACTTTGATTCAAAGGCTAATGAATCATTGACTGATTTATATGATAGATTTGTCAAACTCTTGAATGATCTGTCACTGGTTAATAAGGAGTATGATCTTAAAGATTCAAACCTTAAATTCCTGTTAGCTTTTCCTGAATGTTGGGATTTGAAGGCAACAACAATAAGAGACAATTATAATCTTGATGAAACAAATCTTGATGAAATTTATGGAATGCTCAAGACTCATGAACTTGAGATGGAACAAAGAAGCAAGAGAAAAGGAGGAAAGTCAAGAACAGTTGCTCTTAAGGCTGAAGAAGAATCCCCGAAGGCAGCTACCTCAAGGAAAGACAAGGGTAAAGCTCTTTTCACAAAGTCTGATACTGAGTCATCAAGTTCTGAAAGTGATGATGACTCAGATTCTGAAAGCTTGCCTGAGACTGATGCTGATGAGGAGATGATGAAGCTGTGTGCTCTTATGGTGAAAGGGATCACAAAGATTGTATACAGGAAGTTCAGGAAGGGAAAGAAGTTTTCCAAGAAAGGCATAAGTTCTGATAAGAAGAATTTCAGAAGATCTGAAGGCAGAGGAGGAAAGTCTGATAGAGGAGATTATACCAATGTCAAATGCTATAATTGTGGTGAGAAAGGCCACATATCTCCTGATTGCAAGAAGGTAAAGGGTGACAAAGGCAAGGCTCTTGTCACAAAGCAGAAAAGCTGGACAGACACCTCAGACTCTGAAAGTGAGGAGAACTATGCATTGATGGCAAATGTTGATAAAGAAAGTGCTGAGAGCAGTTCTGAAGCTTCTGAAACAAAGGTACCTCAGACTACTTATGCTTTTCATACTGATGATATTAATGAGTTGAGAAGATATCTTAAAACCATGTTTGTTAGTTATAGAGATCAAACTTTAACATGTGAAAGATTAACTTCTGAAAATCTTGCTTTTAAGAAAAGAAATGATTTCTTAGAAAAAGAGTTAGTTATGTTCCATCAAACTCAGAAGGATAGAGATGATGCTTTTTATGTTAGGGATGAAGTGCTAAAAATGAATGAATCTCTAAAAACTGAGTTAGAAAAGAAAAGAGAGATTATCAGGACATGGACTAACTCTGGCAGAACAACTCAAAATTTGCTAAGTAGTGAAAATTGGAAAGAAGGCTTAGGTTATGGAGAGGATAAGAATGATAAAGGAACTGTAGAAATTAAGCCTGTTGTTAAGCAAAAGCCAAAGTTAAAACCTGTTCAGTTTGTAACTGTAAAGTCTGATAATGAGAAATCAGAAGTTAAAGAGGAATTAACTTCTAACAAACTAAAACAGGAAAAGACAGCTGAAGTAAACATAAGCTTAATGACTAAGAAGCAACTTAAGCATAAGCTGAAAGATGTTAAGAATGCAAACAAGGTAAAATCACCTAGGAAAAATAGGAATGGAAAGGAAGGTGTGAATAAAAGCAATGATTATAAACCTGTTCCTGATGCTTTTAGGAAAACATGTCATAACTGTGGAAGTTCTAACCATCTGGCTTCTTTTTGCAGGAAGAATAAAAACATAGTTTGTACTATCATTGTGGTAGTTTATGGCATTCCATTTATACTTGTAAGGAATATCATAGTTTGTACTATGATTATTCTCAAATAAAACCTTCTTTGAAGAAAGTTTCCATTGTTCCTTCTAGTGTAAATTCTGATACAAAGTCTGATAGTGTAAATTCTGATAAGAAAAATGTTAACATAAACTCTGATGCTAAATCCGCTGCAAATGTTAACAAACTTGATAAGACCAAAGGATCCAAGCAAGTCTGGGTCCTTAAAATTAATCATTAGTGGTCTTTGTGATTGCAGGGCAACAGGAAAAATATTCTAGTTCTGGACAGTGGATGTTCAGGACATATGACTGGAAATAAAGCCCTGCTATCAGACTTTGTGGAGAAAGCTGGCCCAAGTGTTTCTTATGGAGATGGCAACATTGGAAAAACATTGGGATATGGCAATATCAATCTTGGGAATGTCATCATTAAAGAAGTAGCTCTGGTCTCAGGACTTAAACACAATCTGCTGATTATAAGTCAAATCTGTGACAGAGGTTATCATGTTGATTTCTTTGAAGAACACTGTGAAATTTTGAGTAAATCTAAAGGCAAAGTTGTTCTGAAAGGATACAGGCGTGATAACATTTATGAAGCTAAGCTTTTAACAAGTACTGATGGTTCTGCAATCTGTCTGATGAGTAGAGCATCAATTGAAGAAAGCTGGAATTGGCACAAGAAACTCTCTCATTTAAATTTCAACAATATAAATGAACTGGCCAAGAAAGATCTTGTGAGAGGACTGCCAAAGTCAGTATTTGCTCCTGATGGCCTTTGTGATTCTTATCAGAAGGCCAAACAAAGAAAATCTTCATTCAAGAGAAAGACTGAATCATCAATTCTTGAGCCTTATCATCTACTACATGTTGATCTATTTGGTCCAGTAAATGTCATGTCTATTGCAAAGAAGAAATATGCATTGATCATAGTGGATGAGTTCACTAGATACACATGGGTGTATTTCTTGCACACAAAAAGTGAAACTGCATCTATCTTGATTGATCATGTCAAACATCTGGATAAATTGGTCAAAGATTCTGTGAAAACCTTAAGGAGTGATAATGGCACTGAGTTCAAGAATTTGATAATGGAAGAGTTCTGCAAAAACCATGGAATAAAGCAGGAATTTTCTGCTCCTGGAACTCCACAGCAAAATGGAGTTGTTGAAAGGAAGAATAGAACTCTCATTGAAGCTGCACGTACAATGCTTGAAGAAGCAAAGCTTCCAACCTATTTCTGGGCTGAAGCTGTGCAGACTGCTTGTTTTACTCAAAATGCAACACTCATTAACAAGGAAAAACACCATATGAGATGGTGAAGAAAAAGAAGCCAAATCTGAAGTACTTTAATGTATTTGGATGCAAGTGTTTTGTTCTCAAGACTCATCCTGAACAGCTATCCAAGTTTGATCTAAAAGCTGATGAAGGAATCTTTGTTGGATATCCACTTTCCACAAAAGCCTTCAGAGTCTATAATTTGAGAACAAAAGTGGTCATGGAATCTATCAATGTCTCCTTTGATGACAAGAAGATTACTGGTCTTGAAGATTTTCTTGACCATGATCAGCTGAGATTTGAAAATGAAGACTCAAATTCAGATACTGAAAATCCTGACAGTCTAAGTCCTGATACTGTAAATTCTGATGGATTAAACTCTGATGTTATTGAAACTGTGGTGACTACGCCAAAGGAAGATGCACCTGTGCAGGGGGGGCATACTCAAGATCTTACCACATCTCAAGAAACATCAGAGCATACGTCTGGATCTTCAAATTCTGATTCGTCAAGTTCTGATAAGCCAAGTTCTGACAGTGCTGAAAATCTAAATTCTGAAGTATCCAACTCAGAGAGCATAGTTTCAGGGGGAGCATCAAAAAATGAAAATGAAGACAGCATGGATCATGGGGGAGCATCCAGTTCTAGAGAAAACCTTCCATCTGCAAGGAAGTGGACAAAATCACATACACCTGATTTAATAATTGGAAATCCTGATGCAGGTGTCGGAACTAGAACAGGTACTTCAAACGAATGTCTTTACAATTCTTTTCTCTCTCAGACTGAGCCAAAGAAAGTGGAAGAAGCTCTTCAAGATGCTGATTGGGTGCAAGCAATGCAGGAAGAGTTAAATGAATTTGAAAAAAACAAAGTCTGGACCCTAGTGCCAAGACCAAAGAATAGATCTGTTGTTGGTACAAAGTGGGTATTCAGAAACAAAACTGACAGTGATGGCATAATTACAAGGAATAAGGCAAGGCTGGTTGCAAAAGGATATTCTCAACAGGAGGGAATTGATTATGATAAAACATTTACACCAGTTGCTAGGTTAGAAGCCATAAGGATATTTTTGGCTTATGTTACTCACAAAAAGTTTACTGTCTTTCAAATGGATGTGAAAAGTGCTTTTCTCAATGGAGAATTGGAGGAGGAAGTATATGTTGAACAACCTCCAGGCTTTGTAGACTCCAAACATCCAGATTATGTCTACATGCTTGATAAAGCACTTTATGGACTTAAGCAAGCTCCTAGAGCATGGTATGAGACTTTAGCTCAATTTCTTCTGGAAAGTGGATTCAACAGAGGAACAATAGACAAAACACTATTCTACCTCAACCATGGAAAGGACTTACTTCTGGTCCAAATTTATGTTGATGATATCATTTTTGGGTCTACAAATGACAGACTTTGCAAGAAGTTTGCCAAACTGATGCAGTCAAGGTATCAGATGAGTATGATGGGGGAACTTAGCTATTTTCTGGGCCTTCAAGTCAAGCAGAATGAAGAAGGCACTTTTATTTGTCAAACTAAGTACACCAGAAACTTGCTGAAGAAATTTGGAATGCAAGATTATTCAAGTGCATCCACTCCCATGGCCACTGCAATAAAACTGGATAAGGATACTAGTCAATCAGTAGATATTACTGATTACAGAGGTATGTTTGGCTCTCTACTTTATCTAACTGCTAGTAGACCTGATATCATGTATGCTACCTGTCTTTGTGCAAGATTTCAAGCAGATCCAAGAGAACCTCACTTAACAGCTGTGAAAAGAATTTTTAAGTATCTTAAAGGAACAGCTGATCCGGGATTATGGTATCCTAGAGAATCAGATTTTAAACTAATAGGTTACTCAGATGCAGATTTTGCAGGTTGCAAAATTGACAGGAAAAGCACAAGTGGAAGTTGCCAATTTCTTGGAGGCAGATTGGTTTCTTGGTTCAGCAAGAAACAAAAGTCAATTTCCACATCAACTGCAGAAGCAGAGTATATTGCTGCAGGAAGCTGTTGTGCACAGATTCTTTGGATGAAAAATCAGTTACTGGATTATGGGTTAACATATTTCAAAATCCCTATTTACTGTGATAATCAAAGTGCTAATGCTATGACAGGTAATCCAGTTCAACACTCTATGACAAAGCACATCAGCATCAGGTACCACTTCATAAGGGAACATGTGGATGAAGGTACAGTGGAATTGCACTTTGTTCCAACAGATCGACAACTAGCAGATATCTTCACAAAACCATTGTGTGAAGCCACTTTTACAAGATTGGTAAATGAACTTGGAATGGTTTCAGGTTCTTTCTCTAAATTTGCTTAGTCTTGTTCTGTTATATCAGACTTTATGATCAGTATTTACAGAATTTAATCTCTTTGTGTATTCTGTGCTTAATTGACAAATGTGTTTAAGTACTGACTGTTGCCTGATATATGTTTCTAAACTCTGATAAGTGATATGTCTGTTTAAGTAACTATTCAATCCTATGAGGATAACTGTGCTAGATGCTGACCTAGTAGTCTTCAATAAACAAATGATCCCATGTAAGAAGTAATTATTTCTGTGGAAATCTATTGACACAAGCAAATTCTGATAATTGAACTAAGTTGAGTTTACTTTGTTTATCTTATTACTAAGTCACAAATTAGAATAATGCTACTCATCTGTTAAATTCTGATACTAGTAAATCTGCTGAATGCACTAAGTGCTGATAAACCTCACTTATCAAAAGCAAAAGGATCAAAGAATAAAATCAGGTACTCCTTTGAGATCTAGAGTAAAATTGTGGAAGGGACGACCCAAGTGCATTGCTGGTATTAAGTAAATATTCATTAGAAAAGCAAAATATTTTCTTGGTGACTTTTCACACTCTATGATTACTGGAGAAATACTCTGATAATAGCATAAATTCTGATAAGCAGTCGTGACTCACTTACACTGAGAAGCCACTGTGAAATGGAATTTAAAAAGATGCACAAAATTAGCACAAAATAGTTGAGGTAGACTCAAGCATGAACTCATTCAACAGTAGGTTACAGAATAATGACAGCTCTTTAGCAAAGTTTTAGTTATGCCTTATTTCTAAGATATACTGAAGTGAATTAGACTTTACTCTTTGTCTGACATTTAGCTTAATGCACACACTAATCACTCCATATGAATGATGAAAATTACTGTGGTGGTCTATGTTGTTTTAGATAAACAGTCATTGTGTCACTTTGCACAAACTCTGAGGACAAGTTCTGATTACATGTTCTGATGATTAAGTTCTGAAGAATATAACTCAGAACTTGTATGAGGACTTACTAAGATAGGCATTCCTTTTTCGAGTTAAGAAATTATGTTCTGATGACTGTTAATTCTGATATAAGTCTAAGTTCTGATATTACAGTCTAATTCTTTACTTGACTTATCTGGGGATAAAATTTGATAACAGTCTCGGTTCAAACTAGAATATGTTGAAGTGGAAAATTAATAGTCACTATGGTTAGAGTTAATGATATTCGTACTTGAACAGTCAACTTTTATTTGCTTCTTATGTGCATTAAACCATGTTTTCTCTTTCCAATGAATGTTTTTCTTTTTCCAAGTCTGGGGAGACGAGGTAGAATTAATTCTACCTGTTAGCATTAAATTCTTTTGCGTCTCCTGGCATTCTCTTGCCTATATAAGCAACCACTTCACATCAGCCTTCCCATCAAATCTTTTCTTTCAACCTCACCTTACCTTCATACTTTTTCTTTCAAAAACACCGTGGTCAGATACAACATGTTTTTGAACTACGAAACCTTCAATATGGAGCTAAGTTGTGCCGATTGGCAGCAGGAATGGCACGTCACTACCATTCCTGATGAGATATGGGACTCTGTCCCACAGGAGGTACTCACCCACCTCCTGTTCTTCTATATGGACTACCATCGCCATCTGGAGCGATTGGAGGAGGAAAGGCTGGAAGCTCTCCGCCAGAAAGAGCGAATCATTCGACTCGACATTCTGTTTGTCGAGAGTAGGAAGAAGAAATGATTTATTTTCTTCTTCCTGTTTTTCTTCATCATCAGCCTTGCCCTGCTTCTTGAGCTAGGACAAAGGCTGTTGACGTTAGGTTTAGCAGCTTAGGGAAATCTTGTACAAGTGCTGATGTAATTTCAATTTCATGAATGTATTCACTTGATATATTAATGAAATTTGTTTTTGTTTCAAGATTTTGTCTCTAAGTTATTTGGTAATGCATTGATAAATCCTGATAAATACTCATATTCTGATGACCATATAAATTCTGTTTTAATTTAAGTTCTGATTTTACTTTATCAGTACTTACTCATATGATTTATCTTGGTCATTTTCACTTGATTTCTTTTCAGAATATTAATGTTGCAGTGAAAAATAATTAAATAAGTGGGAATGGTTTCAATTTTGAATTAAAACTGTTTCACCTTGATTAATGGAATATCTGGGTAAGTGGAATGGTTTTTCCTTGAAAAACGGCAAGTGGGTAAGTAATGATTACTGTTTTCTCGAGCCCAGTAACTATCTGTTATTACTGCATGTCTGGCAGGTGTCCAATGGTAACATTTTTTTCAGAGTATAAGTAAGAAAGAGAGAAGATTTTTTTTAATCTTTTATTTTCCTTCATATTTTTTTTTCTCTCCTTGCTTTTACTCTCTTTCTTCTTCTCACGTTGGTTTTTCATACAGACATTTTATCAAACACCTAACAGGCACGCTTAAATCTCAATTTTTTCACATGGCACCTAAGGATTTAATCATTGATGGAGCTAAGTTTGTTCCAAACAACTATGCTGCAATTCTTGATCATGCTGAAGCTCCATCTGAATTACATTTTGTGCAAGATCTTCTTGCACACAGTGAGATTGGGTATGCATTGACCCAACCTTTAGTCTTTTCAAGCCAACAAGTTCTGACATTTTGGAGGACTGGGCACTTTGATGATGGTGGTAGACATGGCACTCCTAGTATTGTTTTCAAAGTGGGTGATTCTTCATATGCAGACACTCCTGGTACAATACGCAAGACTCTACATCTCCCAGAAGAATGTACCTTTTCAATTCCAGAGGAATCAGCTCTTCAGAAGTTAATGGCCAATTTGGGGTATGAAAAGAGTTTGGCAAAACTTGGGCAGTTAAAACGGGCTCATATCAGAAGAGAATGGAGCTTCTTCTTTGACTGCATCACTAAAGCTTTTGGGAACAAATGTTCGAATTTTGATGCTATCCCAATTTTGAGTCAGCACATCGGGTATGCTATTATAAACCAAACTCATTTTGATTTTGCAACTGGTATAATTGGTTTTATTGGAGATAGGATGACAGAGGATAGGAATGTTGTGTACTTTGCTAGATTCTGTCAACTTATATATACTTTTTGTACTGATGAACCTCAATTAGTCAGTTCCTCAACTCCACCTTTTAAGGTTGCCAAATGCTACTTTAATGACCTGATAAATGCTGACACTAAGAAATCAGTGGTAAGACCATTACAGATTCCTCAGTCTATAAAACAGATCTTAGTAAATGCTGATCCTGATACTTATAGATCTGTTTATTCTGATGTCCAACCAACAATAACCACCAAAACAATCAGCACCTACCACTCATTCTACTCAACCAACCCTCAGGCAATATATCAAATCCTATCTCTCCACTTCACAGACTGTTCAACCCTCATCCTCAGCACCTACTGTGAAGCCTTCCTCTTCCAAACTTAAGAGGACAAAGACTGTTCCTCAAACACCTCAAAAGAGAAGGAGGATTGCTTTGAGAGATGAATCTGATACTGAGGAACAGGTTCCTTCTTCAGAACCTGTTGTTAGTGAAGCTGAGAAAGAGACTTCTCAGAAGGATTCTGGAATTGGGGGATCTAGGCTTCTCAAGAGGCTTAGAAGAATGACAGTTCCTGAAACTCCCAAAGAATCCAAATCCACAAAGAGATACAAAAAACAGAGGGCAAATAGGCCAGTTTCAGATGATGAAGAGGAAGCAGCTAAGGAAGGGGATCAGGAATCTCTGATCTCACAAGAAAAGGAATTTGCTAAAGTTACGTCTTCTCCATCAACTCCATCTAAGGAAGCTGTTTCTGAAAAGGTCAACACATCCTCTGTATCTCCTGTTGATCCAGGCACAAGTGCTGATATTGATGTTCAAAACTTGGTTGTGCCTGAAGTAATTCTCTTAGAAGCTCCAACAACAACTAATCCTTCAACAACACCTGTCACTGATGCTGTTCAAACTCCAGAGTTATCTATAACACCTTCTCTGCATCTAGATGCTGCTGATCAGACTTTAGGTGAGCATCAGGATATGGCTGTTGATCAGAACTTAGAACCAGATCAACAATTAGAGGATGCTGAAGCCTCCATTGCTACTCACACTGTTATTTTATCAGAGGATACTGAGTCTGTAAGTTCTGATGCTGCAAATGTTGGAGATACTGGTGATGCTGCTCCAACTGCAGATGCTGATGAAGCAGGTCCTTCAGGACATGCTCCTCAACAGACTATTCTTAAGTCTGAACTTATTAAGAAGTTTGTTACCAGAGAAGCACCAGTGCCTTGGAGTGAAACTCCTGCAGGACAGGAGTGGACTAAGGAATGGAACTCAGTCACCTGTGTTCTAACTGCACAGAATCTGGCTGAGCAATTGACAAAAGCTGATGAGATGTTAAATACTGATGATTTCAAAACACAGCTTAGAGTCACTGCATTGAGTACTAAACATTTACAAGGTCTTCATTCGAATACTCATGCAGAGTTACATCTCTTAAGGGAAGAACTAATGAAGCAAGAACAAGTTCACAAGATTGATAAGAAAAAGTTCTTCCAACCTACCTTTGACAGGATTGCTTATATTGAGAAGACTCAAGATAATCAACAAGCTCAGATTGATGATATTCTGAAAAATCAAGCTTCTCAGCAATCACAACTTAATGAAATCCAAGCCTCAGTGGAATTGCTTGTCTCTCTTCTTCTACCTGCTGATGCCAAAAAGGGGGAGAAAGTAATTAAGTCCAAATGCAAGACTGACAAGACACTGAAAGGGAAGGATGATGAAAAGGATGATCAAAGAAACTCTGGAATGGGTAGAGGTCATAGTCAAGGTAGAGGTTTCACATCAAGAAAAGCTGAAATCACAAGTCACAGGACAAGTTCTAATACTGGGAAAAGAATAAGTTCTGCTACTGGTAAAAGGATAAGTTTTGATGAACTTTTAGATCTTGATGAAGAAATGTCAAGACAGTTATTTCTTCAAGAAAATCCAGGAATGGACTTGGAGAGTTTAATGGAAGAAGAAGCCAGACTTAAATCAGAGAAAGTCACATCTAAATCTGAAGCTTCTGGTAAAAAGCCACTTCCAAAACTCAAAGGCATTGTGATCAAAGAAAGGACACATACTGAAGCAACATTGGCTAAATCACAACCGCTGATAGATCCAAGATCCAAGGGTAAAGAAAAGGTTGGTGAACCTATCAAGGTTTATGTGCCTCCTGAGGATGAAGAAATTACTGATGAAAAGGATGATCTTGCTCTGACTTCAAGAAAAGTTCTTAAAACAACCTCTGACATGGCTCAAGTTGTTCAGAGTCAAGAAACTGTAAGTTCTGATATTTAGAAGAAGCAAGTAACCTCTGACATAGCTCAAGTTAACTTGATATCAGAAGATAGACCAAAGACACTCCTACCAGGTTTCACTAAAGCAAAACAGACTCAACCTTTGAAGACTACTGCAAGTGGTTTTGAAGCTAGAGTAGTTACTGGAAAGGAAGCAAGAGTTAAAACTGGATTGGGAAGTGCTGATGAAAGAAGAATACATAACACTACCAATGATCCAACTTCCTTGAGTGAACCAGGTATTGGAGCAACTCCTGAGAGATTGAATCAACTGGAATATGTACAAATGGTTTATCATACCTACTTGAAAGAATACATCTTGTTGTATTTCATGACAGATGGTAGGGTTTATCATATAAGGCAAAATGCCATTCCATTGAAGTATTTTGAAGAATTGGAGCATGTATTATTCTTACTTCAAGTGGATGACAGATTGACAGGAACTGCTGCAAACTATTTGAAGGATCAGATTCAGAGATAGAAAAGGCTTTATTCTGTTAAGTCTGACAGCACATATGTTCCAAAGTACAGAGATCACAAGGGTGATATAGTTAAAATGAAGCCCAATTCTGCTCAAATTATAACTACCTTTCTAGGGTACAGGGCTGTGGAATTCAATCTTGAGTCTGATAAAGCTTATTTGATCAAACTGGATCAGGATATAAGAAAAGCAAAGATTAATGATCTCAGGGCTGCAATCTTTCAAATTGGTGAAGATACTGCAGAGCTTAAAGATGCCAAAAGGAGAATGATTGATGAACTTAGATATGCTGAGAGATATTTTTTGAAGAACTATCTCAGAACAACTCCTGACATCAGAGAGGTCAGAAGATGAAGCCAAGTCAAAGATCTACAACTGCTTAAATTCTGATATTTGTACAGACTGAAGTTTTTATCAGAAGTTAAATATTGGTAAAGCTTTAAGGACTGTAAGTTGTAGTTATCTAGTATAATTCTCATGCATTTGTACTTAATGTTTTTTTTGACATCATCAAATATCTGTTAAACTTGTATATTATGCTAATTTACAAGTTGGGGGAGATTGTTAGATATATTTGATAATGTCATGGCTAATATGATTTATGTTTAGTTTTCAGATCTTACTTAACAGGACAAATCAGTACTTAACTGGGAATCAGTACTTATACTGGAAGTCAGGACTTAAGGATATCAGTACTTATATTATCAGGAGATAATCATCAGAAGTTGGATATCAGAACTTAAGTGCTGAAGGACGATTAGATAAGGAAAGTAGTTGATTAAAGGAAAGAAGATCGAGATAAACATAGGAAGAGATATGCATGAAGAAGGAGTTCCGTGAAGAATGGAATACTTGGAAGAAAAGATATATGATTGATATATTTTAGGAAGCAGAATTATATTCCATATCAATTAGCGATTATCTTATAACTGTGTAGTATAAAAACACAGACATAGGGTTTACACTATAAGTGTTATCATTCGAGAAGATTATTCATTGTAACCCTAGCAGCTCTCGTGATATTTGTTCATCACTGAGAGGTTACAGTTCCATACTGTAACAGAGTTTATTGTTTCAATAAAGTTTGTTTTCTGTTACTTAAGATATTAAAGTTCGATTTGATTGTATTATATATTGTATTCACCCCCTCTACAGTGTGTGTGACCTAACAAAAATAATTGCAAATAATTATTAATAATTAGAGCATTATCGGCTACTACATTGGTATTCAGATTCGAATTTTGGATGCTGGTACTTTATTCATATTATAAGTTATAGATGCATTACAAAATTTAATAATATATGCTCAGAACAAAGTATAGACCCTTGCTTAAACAAACCAATAATGGAAACTAGGCGGCCAATGACGTGACTTCCTTTTTGAACTATGACAAAATTGTGAAATATATCCATATAAAAGAGTCCTACGTGGCGTTTCTAGAGATGTCTATTCTATTTTTCCTATTTTCCAAGCATTCCCATGTTTGTGGGCCAATAATTCTATTCTCTTCTCGGTCAATAGAGTTGTATATCCATTGCTGAAAGTATTTATAGTGGATCATATATATTTGGTTTACCCTTTTTATCTTCAAGCCTGACCCATCATATCATCTGCATTCATAATATTTATTCTCCTCCAAAACTCATTTTGCAGGTATCCTATCGTGATAGGGAGTGTGTTCGAGGGCCATCAACGGATCAAAGGGGGCTTAGTTACTATTAAAATTTCATCTCAGTTGTCTCATACTATAGTAATCTTCATATAATATTTGTGTCAATGATACTTTCATATTTCTTATATCTATTTTAGTTCACATAATTTAACATATACGAGGTCCCAAGTGTCTCAAGTTGTAACATCCGGGATATCGCGTGTAATTATTTTTATTACTAAGTAATTTTTATATGATTATTATGTGATTTTCGGTGAATTATCTGATGATTGGTGTGAATATGTGAACGTTTATATGTGATACAGTATAAGTTTGTTAATTTTATTATGACCAGAATAAAATATAGATAATTACAGTATTTTTGTGGTAATTTTTTAGGCTGTTAAATGATTTTATATTGATTTATGATTTTATTAATTATTTTCTGAATAATTACAAAATTATTTTATAAAGCCGGGAATCGTCCTACTTCAACCATTTTTACGTTTTTACAACCCGAAACTTTTCCGAAAACTCCTTTCTAACCTAATCTGATAATTCCGGACATTTTCCGTGTTTTGACTTTTTCGATCAGGATTACGGTTTGACCCGTGCAAGGCCCGGCGCAAGATTTTCGATACGATAATCATTTCGGTGAACCAACAAAACCTGTATTTTCGAAAGACGGGATATTATTATGTTATTTTCATATATAGTGTTTTATAAGAATCCTGGTTTGGATAATTATCCAATACAGGTATCGAATCGGATCATTTTTGCAGTTACTTAGCGGCTAAGTAACTAATTTAACGATCCAAGACGATCCAAAACGAGCCAATATTCCAAATATATATATAACCCTTTTATTATTTCATTTTATTGTATAATCATAATCAGTCAGTAAAATCCCGTAAAATATAGAGAAAGTGTCGAATTAAAACCGCGTTCTTGAAAATCAAACGCACGAACGAAGGCGTTATCGAACTCCGATTCCGGCGTGCAACATATCAAAATGAAGCTCTCGAAAAGTACTCTCATAATCAATCATCCGTTTTTATGCAAAAATCAAGGTATTTTTCTGATTTAATTATTTTATTTTGAATTAATTATGGATTAAATTAGGAATTTTTGTTCTTGATGTTTTTGATGTGATTTGATGGCATAATAATGTAGATCTTTTCTTCCTGGTCATTTTGATATATTATATGTCAAAAACCGAGTTCAATAACATGTCCAAATTGATGTTTGATTATGAACACTTGAAAATTAGGGTTTATGTTCATGAATAAACTCAATCGAAATTTGAGATTTTTATAACGGTTGATTCTGGATATGTTTGATGAGTCCCAACTATTAGATCGTGTTATGAGTAATCGAAGCATGTAAAGAAATCAAAGTTTGGACGCCGGAATCAGTTCGCCGGAAAACCTTCGAACTCGCCGGCGTTAATGGCGAGTTCACCGGGGAACTAGTTCCAGGGGTTGTAAGCGATACAAAGGAACGTCTCTGGGTTGCTGCTAGGGCCAGAATTCGTTTGATATGCAGAATCGTTTAACCCGGTTCGTGTTTGCTGTTACATTGCCTCGCCGGATTCTTTCCCCGGCCACCGTGTTCTTCAGAATCGGGTGACCTATTCGGGTCAATTTTGACCAGGGGTTCGACCCGGTGTTGATCTGTTGTAGTTTAAATTCGTTTATAAAATTATGTTTTTACAAGTTGACCCCCAAAGTTTCTGGAATCTTGCAAATAATGAATGCATGTTTTAAAAACTTCCAGAAAATGGATTTCTGTTTTGAAAATGATTTGTATATTATTATAAAAATCAGAAATAAAATAGTTATTGAATTATTTTAAATTCAGAAAATTGTTTTAAATTATTTATTTATTTAAAAATAAATCTGATTTATTTTATTAATTAATTTTAATTAGTTTTTAATTATTTTAATTAATCGATTAATTTAATATTAATTAATTAATTAATTTAATTAAATATTAATTAATTTTAATTGATTTAATAATTAGATTTAATTATTTATTTTTGATTTAAAAATTCGGAAAAATAGTTTCCAAGGCTCGATAATTATTATAAAATTATTTTAAAGCCATATTTGATTATTCAAACCCTGTTATTTAAATATAAAATGATTCGGAGGCCCCTTTTAATTCCGAAAAATATTTAAAAATTCATATTAAATACCTGGAAAATCATTTTGAACCGAATCTTCTTTAAAAAATTATTTGATCGAATTTCTTGCGTACTAGGTGCTACGTTCTAAATGATTGATGCGTTATATGCCTATGTGGTTATGGTTTGACTGTATTATTCATAACTTTCAATCTGTTTGTCGGATTTTGGTGAAACAAAGGGTAGATAAAAGCTTATGACGTCTATGTGACGATTAGAATAGTACGAGTATGAATAATTGATAAATACTTGTGATGCCTAGAAGAGTTAGAAAGGCATAGAAGAGGAAACCAATGATCCATAAATAGGATTGAAACGTTGAAAGAGAAGGCAAGTGATTGATAAATAGAAGAAAGGCAAAGAAAGAAAAGGAAAGTGGTTGATGAGTAAAACTATTAAATGTGTACAAGTAAAGTGGAAATCGTCGATGATAAGGCAAGTATTTCTGAACTTCTCTTCAAGATATATTGCAAATATTTTCGAACTGTTTTCATAACATGTCGCTATTATTCAAAATAATTCATATTTTATATTGCAAGTGCTTTAAACTATTTAACCTTGAACCCTGATTCTTCTTGATCTTGAGCCAGAAGCCTTGTTCTTCATAAACCATTGATTATTGAATTCCCAAATACGAGCCATACACATACAATACTACTCCAAAAATACATATCTATCACATACTGATTTCTGATATTGAATTGCTTGACATAGCAACCCTTATTCCTTGTTTAACAGAAGACCAATTCTTGGAACCCTTGAACCCTTGGTCTTCTACTTTCTAAATCTTTCCTTGATTGAAAGTCAATCTTTTTGAATTCCCTGTTGTGCTTTCAGGGTGTTATGAATCACCCTATGCTTCAAGATAAATGTTGTTTATGATTCAGCTTATTGATTTATATTGGTTATAATATTGAATTGTTTTAGAATTGGATGGTTTTATAAATATGGACCAGATTCGTGGTCAGACCAGATTCGTGGTCATAATAGGCCAATGCGTGCCTTAGATCCAGTATATAGAGCAAAGTTGGGAGCCTTGCTCGGGGTTAGTGTGTGACTGATCAGCAGCCTAACTTTGGTTTTTAAAATGAAAAGTGAATATCCAATTCTAATCATTGCTTATTCAGAAACTTGATTTTCTGAATCATTTCAATTGGTGATTGTTTAACCTCAACTGCTTCTATTATTACTTGCTGAGCTAGTAAGCTCACTCTTGCAAAACTTTTATGTTTTCAACAGTTGGAAAGGAAATTGTTGGTAACGAGGATTTCATGTCCAGTGTGCGAGCTAGGATTTCCAGTTAAGATGGATCGTGCTAGCAGGAGCTTTATATTATAGATGAGTCATGTAAGATTGTAAGTACGATGTCCTTAGCCATTGTATGTTGAATTAGTTGGGATTTTGTACGATGTAATAAAAGTTAAGATTATGACTTGTTTTCATACTTTAACCCGTTGCGATCCATGGTTGTGTACAGAAGGGTCAATGCATATAATACTTTATATACAGGTTTAAATATTGTGGTGTGTGTTATGAGCCCCGAACTTCTGACCCGGGTTTGGGGGCGTCACAGGTTGGTATCAGAGCTACAGGTTATAAGTCACTAAAACAAGCCTAGATAGTCGGGAAATGGATTGAGGGTTAGGATTAAGATTAGGAAATAGAAAGATAGAATGTCGAGAGGTTGAGTGCGATCAAATAATAGGTTTTAGTGGGATTCATGATGAAATTCGACATCCTTATCTAGCGACGTGATTTTCAGATGACTGCGATGGAAGATTCTTTTATCTCTGGATCGTCTGATCATTCGGAGCCTTCATTCAGAAGACTATCATCTGATTCACGCCTTGCTCGTCCACCGGTATTCGGCATGTCACCTCCTATTGCGATGGTTGCACCTTTTAACATTATTGTTTCATTCCCTGATACGAGGCTATCTATTCGAGAATCCCCCACATGTTGATTCTGGTTCTACCGGATACTCAACTGTGGGTGTATCCTTTATGTATACTCTACATTCTGTTTTATAACATCAGTTTAAAACCCGTCTTGTGAAGTAACAACACTTACGAGGATGGATTCGAAAGCTATAACATATGATGAGTACAAGAGGTATTAAGAAATGTTAGAACCTAGAGTGAGGATACGTGTATTTCAGAAGATAGCTGGTACCAGGTTATATGGAGTTATTAGTAAGTATGCCACCCAAGATTATCTTGTGGAGTGAGCTAGATGAATTTTAAAGAAGTTTGAAAAGATTGGATATCAAGAGTTTTCTCAAAATTAATGATGATGATATGATCAAACATGATACATATAGAAGTAATGTGATATAAATCGACCTTGTGTTATAAAATAAATCTGATGATTACTGGATAGATTTGTTATACTTAGTAACCGTAAGAGATGAGGATGGGAAAGTCACCAATATAGAAGACTAAAACTGAAGTTACGAATAAGATAGTATGCAACGGTAACTAGAGTTTTGTTGACCAAGAAAGGAAAAATGGACCCAATAAGGGGTAGAAGATATATGGAAAGGAATGGGCTCTTATCTGATTATTTTCCTAACTGGATTCTTTGTGATAGTTGAGAAGGACGATAACCAACTCATATAGTAATGACGACCATGTGTCTGATTTTCAAAATTTTAAACAGTCTTTAAAAGAGTTTTTTCTTCACAAATTTCTTTCTAAAATTCCTTGGAACAAAACAATTTTTAAAACTTGGTTGTCTAATTACTACTTGAGTTTCTTGTTTGTTATAAGATTCAGATTATCCAGACGAATACTTGTTCTAAAAATTAGTATTGTTCATTTAGAAGGCCAAATGAAACCGCTATTATGAAGAAGATTTGATTGTTCCTAGAAGAAGAATGCAAATGTTGTTTGATAAGTTCAACGATAAAACCAATGTATGGAGAAACTGTTCATCCAATTTCTAAGACGATTAAAGTTCAAAGAACACATCGATTCATGAAAGCTGAGTACGAGCAAAGAAGATTAAGGAAATCTCTAGACCTTCTAAAGGGAGATCGTTATTAGAAAAAGAGGCGACAAGTTGAACGATTAACAGTATAAGCGAAATTTGAAGTTATGAGCGTAAATCTTGTAAGATTGCAAATAAAATCGCATATGAACGTGGAAGCGTAACACTAAAGATACAAGACCTAATAAATGGGAAATTATTTTAATGATCGATTCAAGAAAGCATTTCTGAGAACTTTCTAAAATTAATACATGACTCGGCGTGGGATCTATTGATCGGAAAAGCGTTGAAGCTGTAAACAGATGTAATGTGGATGACGACCAAGGATATCAATCTTTCTTATTATTCTTATAAATATCGATTAAAGTACGAACTTCTTTTATGATCAGCTTTATAAGGTGATTGTTGAATCCCTTTCAAATCATTCCTTCTTCAAAATATTGTTTTCTAATCGGGACAAGCAGTGTTATGGTGTGACGATTTGTCGAAATGACAAAGAGTCTGGTGGGACGCCACCTAATCATATGTTGTGTGCCATATGGTATGAAAGACTGGCCATCTTGAGTACTAATATGGTTGTCCCATTCCTACTCAAATCATTATTCATTCTTACTTCTTAAATCCTGAATTGTGATTCATGAATTTCTCCGATTGTTTTCTTGTACTCTTATCCCTTACCAAAAAGTTTCCAATCAGAATTAGATACACAAATTTCATCTGGTGTAAGATCTGTTCTTTGAATATCTTAAAAAGGAAGTAAAATGAACCCGTACAGCAAAAGGAGTTATGTGGGCAATTGCAAGCCGAAGAATGGTGGACATTTACGTGTAGAGAAGAATCATTATGCCGATAACGGGATTGCTGCAAGGATATAAAATCAAAGGCGGAAATCTATATACATGATACGTTTCGAGTTCGAGATTTTGGCATGAATTGGAGTAATTAGCAAACCGTATGAGGTAAATTAATTAGAGGAAACAAGAAAGTAAAACTGCATGTATCAGGTGAGGTAAATGATCGATTCGACAACGAAGACGAATGAAGAAATTCTTAATAATAACTAGATAATCGATTAAAACGTTGTGAAAATGAAGCATATCTCAATCATGTGGGAGATATTTGTCATAAAGATTCAAGATCGAAGAAATGCTAGTTACGAATAAACTTTAAGTGTGTTCATCAAGGGATGATTGGGTTTTCCCACTCAGGTAAGTGAGTTGTGGTAAAATTTATGCTTGTAGCAGGGACGACAAAAAAGGTTCAATATGGAAAGACTTAAGGGAAGATGAAGGTATGGCCGTTTGACTGCAACAATTTTTATGAAATGATGCTTTAAAACTAAAGGAATTCTTTCGCAAGATTTTAAGAGTGTTGGTTGAGACCAAGTGTTGGTCATCAGAGGTTGAACAAGTTAATTAATAAGAACAAGTGTATATTGCCAAGGATGGATGAATTGTTAAGTAGAGAGCTTTATTTAAAACATGAACTAGAAGAATTCTAGTATAATTTATATTTGTACTCAGTATTGATATTCTGTTATAATCAGAAGATATGAGTAAGGACATGGTATCATCAGAATCATTCGCTATAATCCTAGGTTGAACTAAAATAAGGGTTGTACTGATTAACATTACATGAGATGGTGAAATGGTGAGTTTAGAAAGTGGTAGTGGATTGGTACACGTAAGGATTGATTGTTGGTTATTTTATTGATTGTTGGTGTCGGCTTGAGTCCGACCGGTAGTCAATAATATAAAGGAGATGCTGCCCAAATTTTCAGAGATTACCCTGTTTTTAAAGATAGAATGTAAACTCTCATATGTTATTGATATTCCTGTGATATTCCAAATAATTGTGATCTTGGCTCTCGAGGGAGGTTGTTACATCCAATCCGACTATATGTAATTGGTTTTTGATTTCATTTAGCTAGTCATCACCTGGTACAATTGATCAATTAAGTGAGTTAATTGGCCAATTGTACCAATTAATGGTCAGTTACATGGAGATCGATTCCAATTAGATTAAGTCAAATTTTGATGTGACTTTCAAATCCGAAATCAAAGCAATGAGGAATTGGGGAGAAGTAAGGACGCTTGTAGAATTCAGAAAATTTCTGCAAATGTGTGAGTTTTACTTGGATAAATACGCCTTCATAATGGAGAAGATAAATAAAAAGGTTAATCGTATGGACAAGTGAGAAGAATGTTTCCAAGAGCTAAAGATTTAAGATAAGGCAACGAGAAAAAAGTAAGAAGGGAGATGAAATAAAGTAGAAATTAATAACTACCCCGGTATGGATTTCATTAGACAGTCAGGGAGATGTTATTATATGCAACAAAGTTTTATCGAAGGATGTCTTATTTCTAAATTGTTTTGATAATTATAAAATAAATGATTTGTTAAGTATTTCTGTTTTGGATTAAGTATGAAATATAGTTTTAATTTAGTTTCCGATTGATGTTGATACTTAGGTTGTTGTTGGATAACGGAAGTGGTATTAATACAGATGATTGATGTTTACTTCAGAATGGGATGTTGTGAGCATCAAAGTTCGCATTAATATCTAATTTGATATGACAGCAAAATGAGTATTAATGTCAAGAGTTCGGTTTTGAATAAGCTATGAGAATGAAGAACGAAGATAGGAAAGGAAGTGGAATCAAAAGGATGATAAAGAAACTATATAAGATGCCAGGATATAGGTAAGATATGGGTAATATGAATGACAACGAAGATGGCTGAATTTGAGCAAGAACTATGACTACACGATTAACTATCACCCAAGAAAATCAAACGTAGTAACAGATGCATTAAACAGAATGGAAGGACTGAACGTGTTGACAGTGTTAGAAGAATTATACAAGGAATTTCAAAATTTGAAATTGGGAGCCAGAGCTTGCAAACCTAACAATGCAAAGATGTATAGTATAACTTTTCAGCCAGAATTGCTAGAGAAGGTAAAGAAACGTCAAGGGGAAATAATAAATCAAGATATTAACATTAGAGAAATATATATATATATATATGTACTCAAAAGGATGATCAAGGCATTCCCAGATTTTATTTCAGAATTTGGGATTCCACTAGTGACAGAATTGAAGGATGGAACTGTACAAGAAGCTTACAACTCAAGACATTCGGTCCATCCATGAAGTTCCAATATGTATAGAGATTTAGAGGAAAATTATCGGTGGCCAGATATGAAGAAAGAAACGGTGGGATAGATTAGCAAATGTTACACGTATCAAGGAGTTAAGGTGGGATATCAAAGACTGGATGGATATGTTTCGCCAAGAAACGTTATGGTGATGCCACCTGAGAACCAAAGGTGAGGAAAGCATTAATTGCATTATTATGGATAGGTTATTTAAACCTGATCATTCTCATTTAGTAATAAACAGTTTATCCCATAAGTGGGTTAGTTGCTGCTTGAAGAAATGGTGGTACATTATCAAATCCATGAACTAGTTGTAGATGATCAATATTGTGTGATTTGAAATTTAACAAGAGTATTCAGAATACGATGAGTTATGTCAGACCAGAATAGTATGTACCACTCCTAGATGAACGGGCATTAAGTAAGGTGGAACTAAAAAGATAGAAATTTGGTTGAACAACAATAACTCAAGAGATTCAACTTACTCCGAAGGTATGATATAAGACATAGATGTCAAGGAGGACTGTCTGATAATATGTGATAAGTGGCATTTTATACCACTTAGAACGTCTTAAAATGGCTTAAATTGGTGTCTTGAAATCAAGTATTTTGTGTATTTGATGCGTTTTTCTAGTGTTTATGCATTTCAGGGTATTAGTTGCATTTCGGGGGAGTAATCATCAAGAATAAGCCTTGGCATGTGTTCATCATTGAGAGAGGGAAGAAATGGGCAGATTACGGCGAAGGAACGGAGCAAACTCAGGAATTTTCCAGAAGGATCCTGAGCGCCCGCTCAGCTATGCTGAGCGGCCGCGCAGAAAGCTGAGCGCCCGCTCAGCTATGCTGAGCGGCCGCGCAGGGTCGGGGAAAAAAATAATTTATTTTAGGACTTCTATTTCTGTTTGGCTTACACTTCTATGTAATCTGAGTTTTATGGGACTATTATATAAGTAGATTTGGAGACGTTTTCAAGAGAGGATCGTGGTATTACGCAAGGAGCGAAGGAGATAAGGAAGAAGACCGTTTAGTGCACAGCAACGAAGAGGAAGCATATTTTCTTGTGATTTTTGTTTCGTTGTAACGTTGGATGCTAGTTATCTTACCTTGAACCTATTTACTCTTGTGACGTACTCTGATTTAATATAATTAGTTTAGTTATTATTTTCGTGTGTTTATTTATCATGATTTCATATGAACCCATGATGACGATAAGTGCTATTATGGGCTAATCGTGATCATGGGGTTGCAACGGATTTATTATGGAATTCTTTAGTTAATTGTTTAATACTTTAGTGTGTGATGATTGTATGATATCTAGTTTTGGTTGTGCGTATTCGTCTTATGTGCGTCGCGAACATATAAGATAGGGTGTTAATCTCTTGTGAAGCGACGGTGGATCTTGAGATTTAGAACTTGCCATGCTAGCATAGGTTCATGTATGTTGTGCATGATTAGTGGGTAACTCTAACAGTTTTATTTGCCCTATGTAATCAAAAGGAATAACTTGTGCTTAAATCGTTGTGTTGTCAATTTCTGTAGACATATAGGAACTCAACATAATTGATGACTATTCAACTTCTATCTTGATGGTGGATGTTTGGTAGAATGGTATTAGTACAATGAAAGTTGGCTTTTATCAGTTTTGTGTTATTCGATTAATATCATCACTGTCACATGCTAAAGGTAATAACAATGACTATTGAAGGAAGTAGTAATGAAGTTGTGATCTCATGAGTGTTTTATTATTGATAAATTGAAGTGTTAATTAAGTGATTAATTAAGTAATTAATTGTAGTTAATATTTAGTCAACAATTCTAAGTGTTAGTGTCTTAACATTGAGAAGTAATCATACATTGGTGAGTGAGTTTAATTAGACAATAAATTAGTCTGAGTCTCTGTGGGAACGAACTAGAAAGTATTCTATATTACTTGCGAACGCGTATACTTGCGTGAATATTAGCGCGTGTTTTCGCCCTAACAAGTTTTTGGCGCCGCTGTCGGGGACTCGGTGTATTTGTTTAGTTTATGTACTTACCATCATTGGTCATTAGGACTCAGTGATTAGGACGTAGTAGTTACTTATTGTTTCCGGTTGTGTTTCCTGTACTTTAGCAAGCGTTTATGCAAACTCGTTCTCGTACTCGCAAGAGGACTTTAGATACAGCTGAGGAGACAGACGAAGTTCTTGATATTCCGGAGAAGTTAGATTTTGAAGATTCGGATTCAGGAACTGAGCGAAAAGAACCAGTAAACATGGGTGATCGTATTGTTCAAGCTAATCCAGCTCTTATGGATTTTTCTCGGCCAAAAATTGATGACATTCAGTCAAGCATTCTTCATCCGGCTATTCAAGCTAACACCTTTGAAATCAAGCCGGGCACTATTCAGATGGTGCAGAATTCTGTTTCTTTTGGAGGAGCGGCGACTGAAGACCCCAACATGCACATAAGGAATTTTGTCGAGATCTGCAGCACTTTTAAGTATAATGGCGTGACTGATGAGGCTATCAAGTTGAGGCTTTTCCCATTCTCACTGAGGGACAAGGCTAAAGACTGGTTACATTCTGAACCAGCTGGGTCCATCACTACGTGGCAAGATCTTGAGCAAAAGTTTCTGGTGAAGTTTTATCTGATGGCAAAGAGTGCTGCTATGAGGAGTGCTCTTACTCAGTTTGCGCAGCAACCTACAGAATCTATGTGCGAGGCTTGGGAACGCTACAAGGAAATGTTGAGAAAATGTCCACATCATGGAATGCCTGATTGGATGGTGATCACTGGTTTCTATAATGGTTTGGGGGCCCAATCTCGGCCCATGCTCGATGCAGCAGCTGGAGGCGCCTTATGGGCTAAAAGCTATACTGAGGCGTATAATCTTATAGAGACTATGGCTGCAAATGAGCATCAAAACCCAACTCAGAGGATGACGTCAGGTAAGGTAGCAGGTATTCTGGAAGTTGATGCAGCCACCGCTATTGCAGAACAGCTTCAAGCGCTATCAATGAAGGTTGATTCTCTGGCTATATATGGAGTTAATCAAATAGCTATGATTTGTGAGCTTTGTGCAGGTTCTCATGCTACGGATCAGTGTTCTCTTGTCAACGAATATGTTCAGTATGTGAATAATTATCAGTGACAACAGCAGCCTGTGCCAGCGACCTATCATCCTAATAATAGAAATCATCCAAATTTCAGCTGGGGGAATAATCAGAATGCTATTCAGCCACCATATCAGCAAGGAGTGAGTAAACAGTTTAACCCACCTGGATTCCAGCAACCACAGCAGTATGCTACAAGGCAATCATATCTTTAACAGGGAAGTACAGCTGCACCTACTAGTGCTGATTTTGAGGAACTTAAGCTGTTATGCAAGAGTCAGGCGGTTTCTATCAAGACCTTGGAAAATCAAATCGGTCAATTAGCCAATGCAATGCTCAATCGTCAACCTGGCACTCTTCCCAGTGACACGGAAGTACCAGGCAGGAAGGAAGCTAAAGATCAAGTCAAGGCTATTACCTTAAGGTCTGGAAAAGTTGCTGATGCTGAAAAGGCAAAAGAAGGAGAAGCTGAAATTAGAGATGAAGAAGCTAAGCAAAAGGAGAAAGCGGCGGAACCAAGGAAGACTACTGTTGAACACACTCTGCATGAGGCTAATACAGGGGAGAAACAGCTCTATCCTCCACCACCTTTTCCTAAAAGATTACAGCAACAAAAGCTGGATAGACAGTTCGGTAAGTTTCTGGAGGTGTTCAAGAAACTTCACATCAATATACCTTTCGCTGAGGCTCTGGAGCAAATGCCTAGTTATGCGAAGTTTATGAAGAGTATTCTTTTAAGGAAGGTGAAACTGGATGACCTTGAGACCGTTGCTCTCACGGAGGAATGCAGCGCTGTTCTGCAGCAAAAGTTACCACCAAAACTGAAAGATCCAGGTAGCTTCACCATTCCTTGCACCATTGGCAAATTGACTTTTGACAAGTGCCTTTGTGATTTAGATGCAAGCATTAATCTGATGCCGTTGTCGATCTTTAAAAAGCTGGATCTGCCTAATCCAAAACCCACATACATGTCTCTACAATTGGCTGATCGTTCCATTACTTACCCAAGGGGCATAGTGGAGGATGTGCTAGTCAAGGTGGATAAGCTCTTCTTTCCTGCAGATTTTGTTATTCTGGATTTTGAGGAAGATAAGAAGATTCCCATAATCTTGGGAAGACCTTTCTTGGCTACTGGCCGTACCTTGATAGATGTGCAAAAAGGTGAACTTACTATGCGGGTACAAGATCAGGATGTGACCTTCAACGTATTCAAGGCAATGAAATTCCCTACAGAAGATGAGGAGTGCTTTAAAGTGGATGTGATTGATTCTGCGGTTACTTCAGAACTCGATCGCATGCTAATGTCTGATGCATTGGAAAAGGCCTTAGTGGGGGATTTTGACAGCGATGATGAAGATGGCAACGAGCAATTACAATATCTGAACGCTTCTCCCTGGAAGTGAAAGCTGGACATGCCGTTTGAATCTCTTGGTACTTCTGACCTCAAGAATGCTGAAGGAAAGCTCAAACCATCAATAGAGGAAGCACCTACCTTGGAGCTCAAGCCATTACCTGAACACTTGAGGTATGTTTTTTTAGGTGATGCATCTACTTTACCTGTTATTATTTCATCTGATCTTTCAGGTAGTGAGGAAGACAAGCTCTTAAGGATTTTGAGAGAATTCAAATCGGCTATTGGATGGACCATAGCAGACATCAAGGGGTTAAGTCCTTCATATTATATGCATAAAATTCTGCTAGAGGAAGGTAGTAAGCCGACTGTGGAACAGCAGCGAAGACTGAATCCTATCATGAAGGAGGTGGTGAAGAAAGAAATTCTGAAATGGCTGGATGCAGGCATCATTTATCCTATTTCTGACAGCTCGTGGGTAAGCCCCGTACAATGTGGACCTAAGAAAGGAGGTATCACTGTGGTAGCAAATGAAAAGAATGAGCTTATCCCCACTCGAACAGTTACAGGATGGAGAGTATGCATGGATTATAGAAAATTGAACAAAGCCACAAGGAAGGATCACTTCCCTCTTCCGTTTATTGATCAGATGCTTAACAGGTTGGCGGGTCATGAGTATTTTTGTCTTCTGGATGGTTATTCAGGGTATAATCAGATTTGTATTGCACCAGAGGATCAGGAAAAGACTACCTTCACTTGTCCATTTGGCACGTTTGCTTTTCACAGAGTTTCGTTTGGGTTATGTGGCGCCCCGACCACTTTTCAGAGATGTATGATGGCTATATTCTCTGACATGATTGGAAATAATGTCGAAGTGTTCATGGACGACTTCTCCGTCTTTGGACATTCATATGATGAATGTTTGAATAATCTGTGCGCCGTACTCAAAAGGTGCGTGGAAACTAATTTGGTGCTCAATTGGGAGAAATGTCATTTTATGGTGCGTGAAGGCATTATTCTTGGGCATAAGGTCTCTAACAAGGGTCTGGAGGTGGACAAGGCCAAGGTGGGGGTCATTGAAAATCTTCCACCACCTAATTCTGTGAAAGGAATCCGTAGTTTTCTTGGTCATGCGGGTTTTTATCGGCGATTCATCAAGGACTTTTCAAAGATATCTAAGCCGTTGTGCAATTTGCTTGAGAAAGATGTGCCTTTCAAATTTGATGATGAATGTTTGGCAGCATTCGAGACTCTCAAGAAGAGTTTGATCACTGCACCAGTTATTACAACACCAAATTGGAAAGAACCGTTTGAGATGATGTGTGATGCGAGTGATTATGCGGTAGGTGCAGTTCTGGGACAGCGCAAGAAAAATCTCTTCCATGTGGTCTACTATGCGAGTAAGACTTTAAATGGGGCCCAAATGAACTACACCACTACTGAGAAGGAGCTATTGGCTATAGTCTTTGGTTTCGAGAAATTTCGATCTTATCTACTTGGTACAAAAATAACAGTATTCACTGATCATGCGGCTATTCGCTATCTGGTTTCCAAGATAGATTCGAAGCCGAGACTCATTCGTTGGGTGCTTTTACATCAGGAATTTGAGTTAGAGATCAAGGATAGAAAAGGTACTGAGAATCAAGTAGCTGACCATCTCTCTAGGTTGGAGAATCCCGATTCTACTTCACAAGATAGGACATTAATCAATGAATCTTTTACGGATGAGCAATTGTTTGCAGTTCAGGAGGAAGAACCATGGTTTGCAGATATTGTAAACTATCTCGTCAGCAATGTAATGCCTCCTAATTTGACCTCTGCTCAAAAGAAGAAGTTTCTGCATGAGGTGAAGTGGTATATATGGGATGAACCATATTTGTTTAGACAGGGAGCTGACCAGATCATCAGGAGATGTATCCCGTTCTGTGAGACGGAGGGGATATTACGAGACTGCCACTCCACGGTTTATGGTGGACACTATGGTGGTGAGAAGACGGCAGCTCGTATTCTGCAAGCAGGTTTTTTTTGGCCTACTTTGTTCAAGGATGCTCATCAGTTTGTTTTAAGGTGTGATCGTTGCCAAAGAGTGGGAAATTTGACAAGAAAGGATGAGATGCCATTAAATGTGATACTTGAAGTCGAGGTCTTTGATGTTTGGGGAATCGATTTTATGGGGCCTTTTATCTCGTCTTGCAATAATCAGTACATCTTGCTGGCAGTCGATTATGTCTCAAAATGGGTAGAAGTTAAAGCTTTACCGACAAATGATGCAAAGACAGTGCTAAATTTTCTTCATAAGCAAATTTTCACAAGGTTTGGAACACCTCGGGTAATCATAAGTGATGAAGGGTCGCATTTCTGCAACCGTAAGTTCACTTCTATGATGCAGCGTTATAATGTGAATCATTGAGTGGCTACTGCCTATCATCCGCAAACAAATGGTCAAGCGGAAGTGTCTAACAGAGAGATAAAGCGCATTCTAGAGAAGGTTGTTTGTCCGTCAAGGAAGGATTGGTCTTTAAAGCTCGATGAAGCTATTTGGGCTTACAGAACAGCATACAAAACTCCACTTGGTATGTCCCCATTTCAGTTGGTGTACGGTAAGGGATGTCATCTACCTGCGGAGCTTGAGCATAAGGCCTACTGGGCATTGAAAAAGTTGAACCTGGATTTAGATGCAGCTGGTAAGAAAAGAATGCTTCAGCTTAATGAACTTGATGAATTTCGACTTCAAGCGTACGAGAATAACAAAATGTATAAGGAAAAGGTGAAGAAGTGGCATGATAGGAAGCTACATCCTAAGTTATTTGTGCCGGGGCAACAAGTTCTCTTATTCAACTCTCGGCTCCGACTTTTTCCTGGGAAGTTGAAATCGAGGTGGTCTGGACCTTTTATTGTCAAAACTGTGTTTCCACATGGAGCGGTGGAAATTTTTGAGAATGATCCGGACCAAACATTCAAGGTTAACGGTCAGCGTTTGAAGCACTACTATGGGGACATGGCAAACCGAGAAGTGGTTAGCGCCATTTTGTTGACTACTTGAGAAGGGTACGCAACGTCAAGCTAATGACGAAAAAGAAGCGCTGCGTGGGAGGCAACCCATGAATTGTTGTTACAGGAACCCTTAGAAGTTAATAACCTATCCAAAAACACAAAAAAATCAGAAAATCGGGGCTAAAATTTTTTTTCCAGTGACCCCCTGAGCGCCCGCTCAGCTTTGCTGAGCGACCGCTCAGGGGTCGACTGCCAGAAAATTTTTTAAGTTCAAAAAAAAAAAAGAAAAAAAAGCAGAAATAAAAAAACCCAATTGTAGCCCATAAACCCCCGATTTGTTCCCACTACCCCATCATTTTAACCCTTAATCCCCAAACCCTAATCTAATTTAACCTATTCCACACCCTATATATACATACACATATCCTACATATCTCCCACAAACTTCCTACACTTAAACTCTCTCCCAAGCACCAAAACTCAGTTCTTAAACACTTTTATTGGAGAATCAATGGCACCCAATAGAGCACGGACTATCGATAGCAGCAGCACAGTCCCTACTGCTGATTCATCAAGGGGTACTGCTGCAAGGCCTCGGTTGACTGACAGAGCTGCGGAGGAGAAGTACACTAGGCTTTTGGGGAAGCCGATTCTGAAGGAGAGAGGGCTTTTACCATCGGGGAGGGATGGTGAGTTGCTACCCATGATTGCAGAAAAGGGGTGGATAGCTTTTTGTGAGTCGCCCGAAGCAGTACCGATGAGCGTGGTTCGCGAGTTCTATGCGAACGCGAAGGCCGAAAAGAATGGGTTTTCTGTGGTCCGAGGGCTGATAGTTGATTATCACCCTACGGCGATTCGCCATGTGATTGGACAGCGAGAGAGGAAGCCCGAGGAGGAGAACTGGAATGAGAAGACTGCTGAGGATTTTGATTTGGATTTGATTTGTGCGACTCTATGTAGGCCGGGCACAGTTTGGACCTTCAAGACCGACACTAATGAGTATCGTCACTTCCCGGCGATCGCTATGAACAGGTATGCCCGTGCATGGAATGCATTTATTTTTGCTAATATTTTGCCTTCTTCGCATGCACATGAGGTCACAGTTGAGAGAGCACAGTTGTTGTGGGGAATTCTTCATGAGGAGTACTATGTGGACCTTGGTGAGTTTATCTACCAAGGAATTCTGAAGTTTTTGAGGGGAGCTAAGCATATGAACATCCCTTATGCATCCACGGTTACGAAGCTGTGCCGAGCAGTAGGAGTGAACTGGCCGGCTCATGAGCAGTTGCAGTTGCCGGCAGCTCCGATTGATTCTGGAACTCTAAATGGGATGCAGGAGTGGACAGGTGGTGAGCCCGAGGAGCATGGACTGGGTTATCATCTTCCAGGAGGGCGTCCAGCACGAGGTGCTACTATGGCTAGGCCTGGGCGTGATGAGGCTGGTTCTTCGAGAGCTCAGGAGGGTGCTGGGATGGCTGATACCCAGTATAGGAGGCTTTCACGGCGGATGGATGCCATGTACGAGACGCAGAGCAGGTTTGCTCAGGAGCTCACCCTTGCGTTAGGGACTGCTTTTCGGGGCCTTGGAGCTGATATCCAGTGGCCAGTTTTTGGTGAGGACTCTGCATACCCGCCGCCTGATACTCCACCCACTGAGGGTGATGATGATGATGACTCCGAGTAGGTATACCCTGTGTTCCTTTCTACTACCTTCACCGAGGACAGTGAAGATTTTAAGTTTGGGGGTGGTAGTTAAGGAATACTGTGTGTGTGTCATATAGCTGTATATTCATGATAGTTTAGTTCATATAGTTGCATAATTTATGCCATATAGTTTTTTTTATATAGCTTTAATTGTTTATCATGTCATGTAGCTCATGCATTTACCATGATCCCTTTTGCGATGATTTATCGACTGAATTGTGATATTGATGCGAGTGTAGTGATAGCATTAAAGTGATATTAAGTCGTGTAGGTTGATATGCATGCTAGAAGCACTTGTAATTCCACTAAGTCTTAGAGAATGCGTAAGGGCTAGATTGTTGTTATGATTTGATTGTTTTCGAGGTCAATCTATTTATTATGCTTAGAATTCGATAATAGGCTCTTAGTGATAAAGGCATGAAAAAGAAAAAATTGGAGTAAAAAAAATGGAATTTGTTGCTAGTCGTGGCTAGGCGTCAAATGGCTAGTAGCCGGCTCGCATGTTGTGCGAGTAGTCTAGGGTTGAGCAAGATGGAGCGAAACGCACTTGCTCAGAAATTTTATAAAAAAAAAAAAATATTTTTGTGGTGTTTATGAATAATTGATCAAGAGTGGGCTCTTTGGTATTCGAGTTATTAAGTTCTTAGGGGATTTTGTGCCTAGTGACCTAAGGCTTTTAGAGTCTGGGATCCGCTAACCTAACGCTCGTTACATGGATACCATTGTATAAGTCTTTTGTGGACCTCACTCATTGCCGGTCAAATAAGCATTTGTGTTGTGAATAAAAAGCATGATTTCGTAATAAGCTCCAGAATTCTTGTAGTGTTGTATATCACTTTGTGCCTAGAATTTTTATTCTATGTATAATCATGTGATTGCCTTGAGGATAGTCGAGTCATAATAATTGGTCTAGTTCCGAAGCATATCTATTAAGCATTTGCACACACCACGTTTCTGGCTGTATGTCCGTTTGCATGAGTTTATTGATCTTTAGTTGTCTAACTGCATTTGTTGAGATGTTGCAATTTGGTTGGTTTATTCGTAGTAAGGGGGATCGCTGCATTTTCATATAGATTGCATTCATGCATGTTTTTATGTGTTTTTGAGTCTGTGACGCTTGAGGACAAGCATCGATTTAAGTTTGGGGGTGTGATAAGTGGCATTTTATACCACTTAGAACGTCTTAAAATGGCTTAAATTGGTGTCTTGAAATCAAGTATTTTGTGTATTTGATGCGTTTTTCTAGTGTTTATGCATTTCAGGGTATTAGTTGCATTTCGGGGGAGTAATCATCAAGAATAAGTCTTGGCATGTGTTCATCATTGAGAGAGGGAAGAAATGGGCAGATTACGGTGAAGGAACGGAGCAAACTCAGGAATTTTCCAGAAGGGTCCTGAGCGCCCGCTCAGCTATGCTGAGCGTCCGCGCAGAAAGCTGAGCGCCCGCTCAGCTATGCTGAGCGGCCGCGCAGGGTCGGGGAAAAAAATAATTTATTTTAGGACTTCTATTTCTGTTTGGCTTCCACTTCTATGTAATCTGAGTTTTATGGGACTATTATATAAGTAGATTTGGAGACGTTTTCAAGAGAGGATCGTGGTATTACGCAAGGAGCGAAGGAGATAAGGAAGAAGACCGTTTAGTGTACAGCAACGAAGAGGAAGCATATTTTCTTGTGATTCTTGTTTCGTTGTAACGTTGGATGCTAGTTTTCTTACCTTGAACCTATTTACTCTTGTGACGTACTCTGATTTAATATAATTAGTTTAGTTATTATTTTCTTGTGTTTGTTTATCATGATTTCATATGAACCCATGATGACGATAAGTGCTATTATGGGCTAATCGTGATCATGGGGTTGCAACGGATTTATTATGGAATTCTTTAGTTAATTATTTAATACTTTAGTGTATGATGATTGTATGATATCTAGTTTTGGTTGTGCGTATTCGTCTTATGTGCGTCGCGAACATATAAGATAGGGTGTTAATCTCTTGTGAAGCGACGGTGGATCTTGAGATTTAGAACTTGCCATGCTAGCATAGGTTCATGTATGTTGTGCATGATTAGTGGGTAACTCTAACAGTTTTATTTGCCCTATATAATCAAAAGGAATAACTTGTGCTTAAATCGTTGTGTTGTCAATTTCTGTAGACATATAAGAACTCAACATAATTGATGACTATTCAACTTCTATCTTGATTGTGGATGTTTGGTAGAATGGTATTAGTACAATGAAAGTTGGCTTTTATCAGTTTTGTGTTATTCGATTAATATCATCACTGTCACATGCTAAAGGTAATAACAATGACTATTGAAGGAAGTAGTAATGAAGTTGTGATCTCATGAGTGTTTTATTATTGATAAATTGAAGTGTTAATTAAGTGATTAATTAAGTAATTAATTGTAGTTAATATTTAGTCAATAATTCTAAGTGTTAGTGTCTTAACATTGAGAAGTAATCATACATTGGTGAGTGAGTTTAATTAGACAATAAATTAGTCTGAGTCTCTGTGGGAATGAACTAGAAAGTATTCTATATTACTTGCGAACGCGTATACTTGCGTGAATATTAGCGCGTATTTTTGCCCTAACAATATGGCACAAAAAAAAGAAAAAAGAAAAAAAAAAGAATAAATATTATACGTAACTAGACGTCAAGGAAAGCATTGCAGTAAGTTCGTATGAGAACTCCTTAAAACCAAAATAAATGATAATATAGGTTAAAAGTATGCCGGTGATGCCTCTAGGTTAGTGTACTTTCTTCAAATTGGTAAGAGATGTTCGCTCGGCGGATATACTCCACTGTGATTCAAGGAAAATAAGATATAGTGATAAGTTTATGCGTTAGTCATTTCCAGTCGAGATTTTCGCGCTAATTCTTAACTCTGATTAATTTCGAGAATGTTAGAAATCGAATACGCCATGGTTCCAGTATATCAATTGTGGATAGATGAGAAGATTAAAAGAATGATTAAAGAGCCTGGAATGCGATTGGAAGCGATTATGAACTAAGTTAACTGAATAGAGAAACATGTGGGAATGGGGTCAGTAACTAGTAGCTATTACAAACGTTCATGAGCACGAGTTACTAGAATTACGAAGAAAGGATAATTAGTAAGAATTACGCTAGTCCTTTTGAGACAGTAAAATAGTCAGGATAAGTGTAAGTAAGTTGGCTTCACCGCCACACTTTTAGCAGATTCATAAGGTATTTATACGTGTACACTCAGGAAGAATAATTTAGCTCCATTATATATATAAAATGGAGACTTGAGTTGAATTATATGAGCATCAGATAGATTATGATGCCAATAAGAGGCTGTTAAGTAGTGAGTGATGCAGCGAGTAAAAGTTTATGAAAAGTTGTAGGGTTGAAAGATCAACCTGAGAAAATGGAAATGAGATACTTGAATATATCATTATCTGATCCTTAGTATGATTCTGAGGACAGAATCCTTTTAAGGGGGGAAGGATGTAACATCCGGGATATCGCGTGTAATTATTTTTATTAATAAGTAATTTTGATATGATTATTATATGATTTTCGGTCAATTATCTGATGATTGGTGTGAATATGTGAATGCTTATATGTGATACAGTATAAGTTTGTTAATTTTATTATGACCATAATAAAATATAGATAATTACGGTATTTTTCTGGTAATTTTTGGGCTGTTAAATGATTTTATATTGATTTATGAATTTATTAATTATTTTCTGAATAATTACAAAATTATTTTATAAAGCCGGGAATCGTCCGACTTCAACCGTTTTTGCATTTTTACAACCCGAAACTTTTCCGAAAACTCCTTTCTAACCCAATTTGGTAATTCCGGACATTTTCCGTGTTTTGACTTTTTCGATCCGGATTACGGTTTCACCCGTGCGCGGCCCGGCGCAAGATTTTCGATACGATAATCATTTCGGTGAACCAACAAAACCCATATTTTCGAATGACGGGATATTATTATGTTATTTTCATATATAGTATTTTATAAGAATCCCGGTTTGGATAATTATCCAATACGGGTATCGAATCAGATCGTTTTTGCAGTTACTTAGCGGCTAAGTAACTAATTTAACGATCCAAGACGATACAAAACGAGCCAATATTCCCAATATATATAGCCCTTTTATTATTTCATTTTATTCGTATAATCATAATCAGTCAGTAAAATCCCGTAAAATACAAAGAAATGTCGAATTAAAACCACGTTCTTGAAAATCAAACGCACGAACGAAGGCGTTATCGAACTCCGATTCGGGCGTGCAACATATCAAAATGAAGCTCTCGAAAAGTACTCTCATAATCAATCATCTGTTTTTATGCAGAAATCAAGGTATTTTTCTGATTAAATTATTTTATTTCGAATTAATTATGGATTAAATTAGGAATTTTTGTTCTTAATGTTTTTATGTGATTTGAGGGCATAATCATGTAAATCTTTTCTTCCTGGTCATTTTGATATATTATATGTCAAAAACCGAGTTCAATAACATGTCCAAATTGATGTTTGATGAACACTTGAAAATTAGGGTTTATGTTCATGAATAAACTCAATCGAAATTTGGGAATTTTATAACGGTTGATTCCGAATATGTTTGATGAGTCCCAACTATTAGATCGTGTTATGAGTAATCGAAGCATGTAAAGAAATCAAAGTTTGGACGCCGGAATCAGTTCGCCGGAAAACCTTCGAACTCGCCGGCGTTAATGGCGAGTTCGTCGGGGAATTGGTTCCAGGGGTTGTAAGCGATACAAAGGAACGTCTCTGGGTTGCTGCTAGGGCCAAAATTTGTATGATATGCAGAATCGTTTAACCCGGTTCGTGTTTGCTGTTAAATTGCCTCGCCGGATTCTTTCCCCGGCCACCGTGTTCTTCAGAATCGGGTGACCCATTCAGGTCAATTTTGACCTGGGGTTCGACCCGGTGTTGATCTGTTGTAGTTCAAATTCGTTTATGAAATTATATTTTTACAAGTTGACCCTCAAAGTTTCTGGAATCTTGCAAATAATGAATGCATGTTTTAAAAACTTCCAGAAAATGGATTTCTGTTTTGTAAATGATTTGTTTATTAATTTAAAAATCAGAAAAAAATAGTTATTCAATTATTTTAAATTCAGAAAATTGTTTTAAATTATTTATTTATTTAAAAATAAATCTGATTTATTTTATTAATTAATTTTAATTACTTTTTATTTATTTTAATTAATCAATTAATTTATTATTAATTGATTAATTAATTAATTTAATTATTATTTAATTTTAATTGATTTAATAATTGGATTTAATTATTTATTTTTGATTTATAAATTCCAAAAAATAGTTTCGAGCTTCAAAATATTATTTTAAATTATTTTCAAGGCTCGATAATTATTATAAAATTATTTTAAAGCCAGATTTTATTATTTGAACCATGTTATTTAATTATAAAATGATTCAGAGGCCCTTCTAATTCTGAAAAATGTTTAAAAATACATATTAAATACCTGGAAAATCATTTTGACCCGAATCTTCTTTGAAAAATTATTTTGATCGAATATCTTGCGTACTATATGCTACGTGCTAACTGATTGATGCGTTATATGCCTATGTGGTTATGGTTTGACTGTTTTATTCTTAACTTTCAATCTGTATGTCGGATTTGGGTGAAACGAAGGGTAGATAAAAGCTTATGATGTCTCTGTGATGATTAGAATATAATGAGTATGAATAATTGATAGATACTTGTGATGCCTAGCAAAGTCAGAAAGGCATAGAAGAGGAAACCAATGATCCATAAATAGGATTGAAACATCGAAAGAGAAGGCAAGTGATTGATAAATAGAAAAAAGGCATAGAAAGAAAAGGAAAGTGGTTGATGAGTAAAACTATTAGATGTGTACAAGTAAAGTGAAAATCGTCGATGATAAGGCAAGTATTTCTGAACTTCTCTTCAAGATATATTGCAAATATTTTTGAACTGTTTTCATAACATGTCGTTATTATTCAAAATAATTCATGTTTTATATTTGCAAGTGCTTTAAACTATTTAACCTTGAACCCTGATTCTTCTTGATCTTGAGCCAGAAGCCTTGTTCTTCATAAACCATTGATTTTGAATTCCCAGATACGAGCCATACACATACGATACTACTCCACAAATACATATCTACCACATACTGATTTCTGATATTGAATTGCTTGACATACCAACCCTTATTCCTTGTTTAACAGAAGACCAATTCTTGGAACCCTTGAAACCTTGGTCTTCTAGTTTCTAAATCTTTCCTTGATTGAAAGCCAATCTTTTTGAATTCCCTGTTGTGCCTTCAGGGTGTTATGAATCACCCTATGCTTTAAGATAAATGTTATTTATGATTCAGCTTATTGATTTACATTGGTTATCATATTGAATTGTTTTAGAATTGAATGGTTTTATAAATGTGGACCATATTCGTGGTCAGACCAGATTCGTGGTCATAATAGGCCAATGCGTGCCTTGAATCAAGTATATAGAGCAAAGTTGGGAGCCTTGCTCGGGGTTAGTGCGTGACTGATCAGCAGCCTAACCTTGGTTTTTAAAATGAAAAGTGAATATCCAATTCTAATCATTGCTTATTCAGAAACTTGATTCTTCTGAATCATTTCAATTGGTGATTGGTTAACCTCAATTGCTTCTATTATTACTTGCTGAGCTGTTAAGCTCACTCTTACAAAACTTTTATGTTTTCAACAGTTGGAAGGAAATTGTTGGTAACGAGGATTCCCTGTCCAGTGTGCGAGCTAGAATTTCCAGTTAAGATGGATCGTGCTAGCAGGAGCTTTATATTATAGATGAGTCGTGTAAGATTGTAAGTACAATGTCCTTAGCCATTGTAAGTTGAATTAGTTGGGATTTGGTACGATGTAATAAAAGTTAAGATTATAGCTTATTTTCTTACTTTAACATGTTGCGATCCATGGTTGTGTACAGAATGGTCAATGCATATAATACTTTATATACAGGTTTAAATATTATGGTGTGCGTTGTGAGCCCCGAATTTCTGACCCGGGTTTGGAGGGCGTCACACAAGTGCAAATCAGATGTTTGATAAAAGTCCAGAATGAAAGTTAATTTTTTGTGTTTCAATTTTGAATAATTTTAATGGTATGTTAGTTTTGTTTTTAAATTAGATTTAGATATTTGGCACAAGAAGGATCAGAGACATAAAGCCAATGCGGTTGTGTCTTCTGCTGTGTTGGTTGATCATATATAAAGGTGACCCTGGCTACGTGACAATTTTTTTTACAGAGGTACTAATTAGGAACTTATTAAGTGCATAAATACTTGTACTTAGATTTCTTTTCAATTGTTGTTTCGTTTTCTATTAGGCAAAAGCAGTTAGTATTCAGTTATTGTATGCAGATTTTTAATGGATCAATGTTTGCAAATTGTTTTCACTATATATTCTTAATATTTTATCAATGAGTTAGGATACACTGAATGCTAAATTGTTGATGTACACTAAAGTGGAATGTAAAAAGCTTGACAGGGTCTCAAATTGTGAAGCAAATAATCTGGAAAAACAAGATGCGTCTAAAAGTAACATGGTGTATGCCAGGTGTTGATGTGGTGGCATATAGTTATTTATAGTTTCTCTAGAAAATAAGTAAGGTCGATGCAGTTGGGATTTCCAAAAGGGGACATGTTTAGAGATGGTTTTTGTTAGTGTTATAAATTTTATATACATATATTCTTCTCTTATAGGCCTTATTTTCCCATCCTAACTTCAAAGAATAGTAGCCTCATGTTCTTAAAGAACTGTTTGGAAAAACAAAATATTACTATAAGTTATGAATTACATTAGATTATATATGCATGCATAGTTTTGTAAAAAAACCTAGAGCTAATGTTAAATGTTTCAGGCATGAAAGGCCTAGCTACATGCCTAGCATCCTCGCACATAGCTTGGCTACACAAGTAACTTTTTTAATTTTTAGGCTCTGATCATCTTAATTTGGTAATTCCTTTGGGGATTCCTTTTAATGGTATCAAAAATTTAATTATTTTATTTTTCTTTTGGTATTTGATAATACATATTAATGTATGAAATAATATGAATTTTTGATGCTACTGACTTTAATACAACTATGATCTCATGATTGCGATTAATGCTAGGGAAGCCAGGTGGTGGTGTATTGTTAGAAACAAGTTTTGTCGATATGATCAGTCTTAACAGTACGATCAATGCATGTCCGAAAGTGATGGCTACTGTTGGATGCATTTGTTGATGGATTATACTTCTGCCTCGCATTCAGCTGAAACTTTACCAGGTAACCACGTGCATGAAGGGTTTTGAGGCATAAATTGCAACGAAATTATAATTAAAAATCGTGAAAATGAGAATTTTTGAAACCCTACGCAGGATCGATGCAAAAAACATATATTTAATTCGTAGATCAGATGGTTTACCTTAAAAAACTTTACAAATTGGTTGACTAATGGAGATCCGAAACTTGTTCAATCACCACACAACTCGCTCTCGAGATCTACGCTCTATCGGTATTCACACGAATGCTTGAACTCAAGGATAGGATGTGTACTAACACAAAATGGTTTCTTCTTCCTCTCTCCATCTTCTCTCTTGGTGCCTAGGATTTTTTAATCAAAGTCTTATCTTAAAAATCTTCCATATGAGATATTATATATAGAAAAAATGAATTATAACTCTTGACTAATAGGGAGTTATTATTAATTTGAAATTCCTATTAGTATAATAATTAAGTCTCACTTAATTATTTAACAACTAAATTTCATAACTAATATTAGTAAATTTGAATATCATTATTTATCTAATTAAATAAGTCAAACTTAATTAATATCATAAATAATTTGATTTATTTTAATTAAATTTAAATTTAAATTAAATAATCCTTCAAGAATTTTTTTTTCTGACCCTATAAGTTATTATTACATTGTTAAAAAAATTTAAATCTAATTTAAAATCGTAAACAATGAGTGGAATTTAGTAATACAATATTGCTACATAAGTAATAATAATTAAATCGATAATCGATTAAACTTTTCATGAATAATATACAATGTAATATAATCTCTTTAACCATATATTATAGGTTAACCTAGAGGCATGTTAATATGTCATCCTCATCAAAATTTAATCCAGGTATTCTTGATCAATGAGTAGACTATCGTATCAAATCAACATTTGAGCGTGATCACGCATTTCATAGTCTAACTCACACAAGAGGCCAATAATATCACTCCTAAAATTAGAAGGATTAAATCCTTTCTAGATCATTCATATTTTTCATATAATTCATAATATACTCGAAAAACACTTTTATCATTACCCGGTCAATGTAATCAAAGTATATTAATTCCCGTATAGAAATATAATATATCCAGTATGAGGACCATTACATCATTATCACAGTGAGAACTACTAATGACTCAACGGACATGTAGATTCTCAATTGGGTCTATCAAGCACCATGTACGTTTACATGTGCCTGTATTTTTTACTTTAGTATCACTATACCTATGATCAATGAGATGTGATCATCAGTCAAAAAATCCACCAATCTTAATGCATTATTATTGTCCCTAATGATAATACTCGACTAGAGACCTTTAGAAATATTGATACTATTCTCATAATCTCATTTCTAAGTCACGTACTTAGAGACATAGAATGCATATCATATTCCAAGGACATTTATTAATCTAACATTTTTATCGCAGTAAATTAAGACATAATAAATTATAAAGGGAATAATCGATAGAACATAAACATTAATAATCCAAATGTCTTAAACTAAAATATTAAAGTGTTGTCACTAGGGCACAAACACTAATAATCTCCTACTTGCACTAGATTCAATAACCAATGTATCCAATACTCATGAAACTAGTATGACCATCGTGCTTCTGCTGCGACAAAACCTTAGTCAGCTGGTCTGCAATATTATCATTAGTATGTGTTAATCCCAAAAAATTCAACAAGAATTACAGAAGGGGGGGTTGAATGTAATTCTGACTACTTTTTCTGATTTTAAGAATGTTCTTACTTAATATATATAATTATGTTTGATTTTGCAAAAAGTGCGGAATGAGAGTAAAATAGAAATCAAAACACAAAGTAATAAAATACAAAGTTTTAAAACTTTCTGGTGGATTTGAACTTATCCACCAGAGATATATATAAAGTTGAGAACTCTGTGATGCTTGAATAGCACACAGCTGCTTACAAGAGAACTTAAAGAATTTCAAAGAGATTCTTAACAGATACAGCTTTTTCTATCTCTCTGAAAATTATGCTTACTCAGTTATTGTTCTACTTGCTACACTTTGTTTTTATATTACCAAGTTACATGATCGTAAGACAAGACAATAAGACAAACTAAATCTAGCCTAACTTCATGCTGCTACATTACTCTATCAAGCATCTTTGAATATCTTCATAATTGCATGGAAATGGTAATGCTTTTTGTTCTCTAAATCCTGCAATTAGGCTGCCACATTCTATTTGCAAACACCCGACGCATGTGACTATGTTGTCACTGTCAATTGCTATTTTGAATATTATTATCCGTTGGGACTATGCTGATCATACGTTGGGAGCCTTGTTGATTATCTCTCGGGAGCCTTTGTAGATCATCCGTCGGGAGTCTTTCTGTTACTTGATTCTATTTCACTTATGCAGAATTATAAGACATCTTATATTTACAATTGGCCAACCTATTCTGCATATCAATTTAGTAGTCAACATGACTTAAAGAATCCTACAGAATCTACTCAACTAAAACATTGTTTTTTTGCAGAAATGTGCAACAATATTTATTGTTACATAAGCCACACTCTTGATGGATGTTAAGATGTCATCCGTCGGGACTATAAAGTTCACCCGTCGGAACTATATTAGTACATCCGCCGAGAGCTACAAAAACACTAAGTTAAATCTACTAAGGTGTTTTGTTCAACTTATCATCAAGTTCACAACATATTCCTAACAATCTCCCCCAATTTATGTCTACTGAAATTGTAACCATAAATTAAGAGAAACTTGATGATAACAAAACACCCGAAATGAACAGATTAATAAAGGTAGATAAAACTAGTAAGTGCTACAGTTTATTTGAAAATTGAACAAAGTAAAGTGTACAAAGAGTTCTCACAATCATTATCAAGGTGCTCCTCTAGTCTGAGCAGATGATTTCTATTTCCTTGATTGTCTTGATTTCTTCCCAAGATTTCAGTTGTTTACTTTTATTTAATTTTGGAGTTGTTTGTGAAATCTAAATTCTTCAGCATTTGATAGATCCAACTTTTCTTGCATATATAATAGAGTCTCATTGTTTGAGATGCTCAATTGGTCCTCTAATATGAAGAATCTTCTAACACCTTTGTCATTCATGAATTCCATCAGCCAGTAAGGCCTTAAGTGCATTGTATTTCCTGTGAAGGGAATGGATAGAGTTCTTGGAAGTGCATTTGAGGCTTTACTGATCCTGAGCTCTTCTATCTTTTTTAGAACCAATTTCTTGGCTGTCACATTGAATCCAAAATTTTTCTTGAAGGATGAGAAGATCTTTATCAAAACAGAACAACTTTCTTGAAAGATTCTGTGAAGGGGCCATGTGAACTCTTTCACACCCTTGTATTTGAACACCAGTCTTTCAGGAAGATTCCTGTGAGCATCAATTTCTTTCACTTCTTCTAGTTCGTCCATGTAGAGATTGATTTCTGAAAATTACTTGATATCATATATGTATAGAAGATCTCCCTTGTTGACAGTTGATTAGGCTTTGGTTAAGGTTTTGGTTTTAAGTTTCACAGGCTTGACCTTCTTGATTGCTCTTATCTTTGTCTTCTTTAGCTTGTTGAAGATTGGTAGATTAAGCTCAGGAATAGACAAACTTTCCCAGTATATTGGCTCATCCTTGGGAACTATGGGCTCACCATGAAAATTCTTTGTAGGATCCACCTTAAATTCCTCATGCACACCACTGAGGGCTTGGATGTTTGAGTTGTAGATGTAGACTAGTTGGGAATGTAATCTTTCATCTCATCATCATTGAAATCCAATCTTCTTTTGGAATGGAGCTTGTATCTAAATTTCCTTTTTTGTTGAGGTTCCTTGTGCAATTTCTAGATCCTGATCTTCAGCTACTACTGGTTGTTCCTCAATAATCTCAGTTGCAGTTTCCAAAGCTTGAAGCTTGGCTACTATAGTAGCTTGCTCTTTCTTCTATTTGAGCTTCTTAGCCTCTAAAGCAGCTTACTTCTTTTCTTGCTTGATTCTTTGTTTTTCTTCCTTTTTTGCTTCTGCAAACTGAGGCTGTCCAGCCACCACATAGATTTCTTTCTCGTTCCTGTAGATTTTGGCAATTCTTTTCTTTTATACTGAGTCAGTTGGATCTTTGAAGAATGCAATGGACCTGGCCAACAGCTTCTTTTTCATCTGGCTTTGGAGTCTCAAACATAAGATCCAAGGGATTTTTGTCATATGACTTTGGATAATTTCTTTTGGGCTTCAAAATCATGTTGTCTTTTGGAAATTTTATGCATGAAGGTTGGCCCTTTTCCAAGTTATCTAGACTCAATTCATTCACAGAAATTTGTTTGACTTGAGAGAAGTGATGAAAGATCTTGTTAGGTTTCTGAATGGGACCAAATTTCTTCTGAATTGCTTCATCAATCTTCTTCCATTTATCAACTAATTCCTTTTTAGCTGCTGCAACATCAAGCTTTATGAAATTTGACTTTGAATTCAACTTAGCAGCTGCTATCTGGATCAGATTAATGTTGTCCAATACTGGTGGCTTAGGAAAAGTAATTTTTGGAACAATTACTTGACTGACTTGTATTTTTAGCACATTCTCCCCCTCACTTGTTGGCTCCTCTTGGCTAACTTGATCAATTGAGTTTTTCTCCCCCTTTTTTAGCATCAAGTTGAGTAGAGGTAGAAGTCTGTGCAGCCACTAGATTTTGAAGCAACTTAGTTTATTGAGCTTGATGTAAGTGAATTGCAGTGAGAGAAGCTTCCACTGCTTTTAGTCTTCTATCCAGGGAGTCTACCTTCATGGTAAGATCAGTATTTTTCCTGAGTTGTCTCTGTATGTCAAGTATGGTTGTGTTTGGAAACTTGGCATCCAATCTCTCAGAGACATCCTTCTTGACTTGATCAATCTCTGTTTTAATTGTAGTGACATCCAGATTATGTTGAAGAGATTGAATTTGGTGCAGATACAGAGAATTGAGATGTGCTTGAAGTAGCTTCTTGGTGGTGGCTTGAAGAGCTGTCTGTGTTTGTTGAATGATGTGGAAGAGGGTATACTTGAAGTGCTTCTCATCACATACCTTGGAAAACACCCAAGATGGAGTGTTTAAACTGGAGCTAGGGCCTGCTTCTCCCCCTATATCCATAAACTCTTCTTCATCACCATCTTGATCCCCAAAAAGATCTTCAGAACCACCAGTTCCATAATCCACATCATCACCAGTTTTGGGTGGCATGGCTGAGATAGCATATTTGCCGCTTTGCATGAAAGCTGTTGTATGCACCAAATTTAGCATTCTTTCAGCAGCCATATTGTCCTGTTCAGCTAGAACTTGATAAGCTGAGACATGGTGAGTAAATGCCTCAGCTTCATAAGAGACAGAATCTAAGATAGCTTGATATTCTTGTTGAATTAGTTGTTTCTTTTCAGCCTCATTGACATCCATTAACTCACTTACAATGGGCTCTTCCCAAATTTCAGTACTTGCATTTCTCTCATTTTCTCTATTTTCTTGCATCAAGGGCTCCCTTTGGCTCATCACCCTCACACCCTCACCTTCACCTACTAGGTGGAACTCCCTCACTCACTTTTGCCAGGCTGGAAGAAATAGCCTGCATTTGTTCTCTCATTTCCTCTCCTTTTTCCTGAGAGCAACTCAGCCTCTCACTCTGTTCACTTCTTTCCCTCAATCCTAGGAGTAATTGTACAACTACTAACTCATCTACACTTGTAACAATTGTTGAGAAATCAGCTTGTGTAGTGAGTACTAACGGATGAGGAACATCCATCGGGGTAGTAGTTAGGATAGCCGACGGATGACTGCTCCTAGGCACATCCATCAGGATACAATCACTGGCCGACGGATGAACAAAATCCACCGGAATAGAGGAAATGATAGAGTTTAGAGTTGAAACTATCGTGGACTCTATGCAGATTGATGATAATTTAGGCACAGAAGTCTCAACAGTTCCTGAAAGAATTAGCAAGTGAGCCAACAAATCATCTAAAAGATGATGCTCACTTGCACTGAATTTTGGCTTCTCCAACACAGTTAAAGAAGGAGAATCAGGGATTGATGTGTGAATCATATCCAGATACAGAGAATTGGTGAGAGAGTTTTATGTATTTGGTGCTTCTATAGTCAAAGATTTTGGCTGTGACTCCACATTTATGGGAGCCGCATCAAATTGAATTTGAGATGATGTAGTGACTGAGTCTTTAGCTTCAGTTTGCACTGTGTGTAATCCCTGTGCATCCCCAACTTTTCTAGATTTCTTCCTTCTTGTATAAGTTTAGGGTGAATCTGTGTCCCTAACCCTTTTGGTCTGTGCTCCTGGTTGGGAGCTTGTTCAATAGTAGCATCCTTTTGGGAGGATGAAACTAGAGATGTGCTAATTTCCTTATTAAGCACCAAAGTTTGTTGGGAAATTGTGGTGTGGCTAGGTTTGGGTACACTCACCTCTCCATCCTTATTCTTAGGGTTTCTTTGATTTTTACCCTGTCCCTCGCCAATCTTACCCACCTTCACACTCCCCTCTTTGGTTTTGGTGGATTTTGAAACTGGAATCTTTTGAGAGACACCAGAGTGTGGTTTTTTTGACTTGGATTTTGAAGGTTTGGATTTTGTGGCTTGGGTAGGCATCTGTTGGGTCATTGGCACAGATGCCATAGCCACAGTCAATGGAAAAGAAATATGAGAGGTAGAAGGAGTAGGGACAGTAGTATTTAACTCACTTACCTGTGGATCCTCCATGATAGGCAAGTAAACCAGAGGCACCTCCTTATGGTGATTAGCTCTGTTCAAATATGCAATAATTCTCCTTTCTTGAACCCAATAATCCAGTTTGTTGGTTGGGTTCTCAATCTTAAGATTCTCACAAAGATGATTAGCAATAATCATAAAGAATCTATCATAATAGACACTTCTAGGTCTTTTCTTAATCTCCCCTAACTTATAGCCTAACTCAAACATGACAACATCATTAAAGTTGTAGTAATTATCAGTAACTAGCATGTAGAGCATGTTAATCATGGCAGTATTGACAGAATCAAAGTCGCTTACTTTACCAGAAAACACTTTGGTAACTACATCACACAGAAAACTCCACTCTTTTCTAAGACCTAGCCTCTTTATCTCACTTAACTTAGTAGTGGGAAGGGCATAGCCAATAGTATTAATCAAGTTAACTAAATCAGTATATGTGTGTGGTTTAGTAGTAGCGTTATCAGAAATTTTAAAGCATGCTTGAATAGTGTCACTGTTAATGTAAAATTCCTTACCTTTAATGGTGAGAGTTATGGTTTTGTCAGTTGCCTGATAGACAGCAGTAGTCCACATCTCCTCCATAACTACACAGTAGATTGTGCGTGATTCCAGCATGGCATAACTAAGCTTGCATCCCTTCACAAAATGCATCATTTTGTGATAATCCTCAGAGGCTGGAATTTCTTTGTTCACAAGAGCTACGAAATTGTTTTTCTCATAGATGAATCCTGACTGAGACATGATCTTGACTACTGGTGCCATTGTTAAAGCAAGGAAATTTGCAGAGAGAAAGAGAATTTTGCTTTGAGAAAGAAGAGAGCGGTTAATTGCAATAGAGAAAGATAAAAGCTAAAATAAACTTGAAGTAAGGCTTTTATGTATTCTCAAATAAAAAGGGATAAAAATTAAAGGTAAAAATGAAAGACCCAATGAGAATTGCCCAAAATAGCCGTTTAAAAATAAAATAAACTGTCAGAATTCTGTCAATTATCCGTCGTGATATACTTATAGACTGTAAGTATCTGATGGATAATGTTCAGAACTTTAACGGCTAAGATGTAGACAATTCGACGAATGAGAATAAAGCAATTATCCGTCGGGTAAAAAATAATCCAGAAAAGTAATTGATTTTTACCAGGCTCTTCTATTTCGACGGATGATCAAATTCGATGGATAAGGAACATCTGTCGAGATGTAAAATTTGACTTAGCCAAATTTTCATCCAAAACAGAAAAATCAATTAAATTTCTGGATATATTACAACTTGTAAAATTATCAGAAACAATTTAAGAATAATTAGGCATACCTAACTCACTTACCAACCTAGTAAAGGTGGATTCATCAAGTGGCTTGGTAAAGATATCTGCAAGCTGCTTCTCACTTGGAACAAAGTGAAGTTCTACAGTACCATTCATCACATGTTCCCTAATGAAGTGGTACTTGATATCTATGTGCTTTGTTCTTGAATGTTGTACTAGATTTTCAGTGACGGCAATTGCACTTGTGTTATCACAGAAAATAGGAATTCTGTCCACTTGCAGACCATAGTCCAACAATTGGTTTTTCATCCATAAAATATGTGCACAGCAACTGCCAGTAGCAATATATTCAGCTTCAGCTGCAGAAGTGGAGACTGAATTTTGTTTTTTTACTGAACCAGGATACTAGCTTGTTTCCTAAAAATTGACAGGTTCCCTGTAGTGCTTTTTCTATCAATCTTGCACCCTGCATAGTCTGCATCTGAATAACTAGTTAGATCAAAACCAGAATCTCTTGGGTGCCAAATGCCAAGTTTTGGTGTTCCCTTGAGATATCTGAAAATTCTCTTTATAGCTATTAAATGAGACTCTCTAGGATCAGCCTAAAATCTAGCACAATGACAAGTAGCAAACATTATATCTGGCCTACTAGTTGTTAAGTACAAAAGTGAGCCAATCATGCCTCTATAGCTTGAAATATCCACAGACTTTTCAGTAGTGTTTAATTCAAGTTTAGTTGCAGTGGCCATGGGAGTTTTTGCAGATGTGCAATCCATTAGATCAAACTTCTTTAAAGGATCATAAATATATTTGGTTTGACTAATGAATATTCCATCACTAACTTGCTTAACTTGTAAACCAAGAAAGTAAGTTAGTTCTCCCATCATGCTCATTTCATACTTACTTTGCATCAATTTGGCAAACCTTTTGCAAAGTTTTTCATCTGTAGAGCCAAATATAATATCATCTACATAAATTTGAACAAGTATACTAGAGCCATTAACATTTTTAAAGAATAAAGTTTTATCAACGGTACCTCTTGTGAAGTGATTTTCTAAGAGAAACTTTGACAAAGTATCATACCAGGCTCTAAGTGCTTACTTCAGTCCATAAAGTGCTTTCAAAAGATAGTAGACATATTCTAAAAAATTTGGATCTTCAAAACTAGGAGGTTGACTGACATAGACTTCCTCCTCTAAATCTCCGTTCATAAAGGCACTTTTGACATCCATTTGATAGACTTTGAAATTGGCATGCGCTGCATAGGCTAAGAAAATTCTGATGGCTTCAAGTCTTGCAACAGAAGCAAAAGTTTCATCAAAATCTATTCCTTTTTGTTGACAGTAGCTCTTCTAGCTTTGTTCCTGACAACAATGCCATTTTTATCCATCTTGTTTCTGAATACCCACTTGGTGTCAATTGTATTCTTTCATTAAGGCTTGGGTACCAACTTCCATACCTTGTTCTTTTCAAATATGTTTAGCTCCTCCTGCGTAGTTGGAACCCAATCAAGATCCAACAGAGCTTCTTCTACCTTCTTTGGTTCTTCCTTTGAGAGAAAGTTGCTATACAGATATTCTTCTTGAGTTGCTTTCCTTGTTTGAACTCTAGAAGATGCATCAGCAATAATGAGCTCAAAAGGGTGATCTCTAGTCCATTTTCTCTATTATGGTAGATTAGCTCTAGATGAAGAGGCATCATCTTTGTCCTGATATGTGATTGAGTTTTAATTAGAAGAAACTGTCACACCCCCCAACTTAACAAATCATAATATATAACTATTACAATATTTAAAAGAAAGTAAATACAACTGAATCCAAGATCTTACAACTACTAAATATTACAACTGGTTTTAATATTGAGTCCTCACACAAAACTATCTCTTATTCTACCTGAGCTCGGACATACGCATCGGCATCACAAGTCTTACGTGTTGTCTGCTTGAATCTAACCATACCTGCTAGCTGTAATATCAGGGTTAAAGCAAGTAGTGAGCTAAATGCTCAACAATTGCTAAACAATACGATAAAAACATAAATCGAGATATATATTAAAGAATGACAATATGAAGATATAACTAATAATAACAAGAGATGAACTTTTGGTTGATGGCATCATTTGCTTGTATCAAAAAAAAAATTCAAAATCATATCTTAATCAAAAACCATTTTATAACGCTACAGATTACAGCCGGTGATCAGCCGCGAAGTAATCCCGGACCTCGCTGGGTTCTAAAATATTAATGGGATCCCTGGGTAACTTTTAAGCCTACAATATCAGTGTGGAAAGGACTTGCGTCTCAATTCAGATCCACTATTTAAAGAAAATATTTACCCCCCTTTGGGACTGAAAATCCAAATTTTAATCATTTCAAAAACTGATGCCAATTGATAATAAAGTTTCTTAAACAGTAAATATCTTTATCAAGGGATTGTAGATTGACTTGAAACACTGGAATTATGTTCACTAAATCTCAGTGCCATGATCCACTAGACTTTACTCTATCAGGGTAATTGAAAGGTTTCTATTTACAAGGACTTTGACAAGGAGATTTAGTAGGGTTATTGGATAATATGAAAGAGTATTGCCAAACTAGGTTTTAAGCAGTAGTTTTAAATAAGGTATGGATATTAAAATATCAAGAAGATAAGAATTACCAGTTCCAGGTATGATATAGATGTTAAAATATAAGGGAAGTGATCATCAATTCAAGGTATATCAGGGTATCAAGCTTTAGGTTAAGGATAGGTTTATCAAACAATCATGAACGACTTTAAAGAATAACTGGCTTTTAGGTATCAAGATAAAGTTTCTATCGAGGTTCTTACAAGAGTTGAATCAAAGCATCAGGGTGCAATATCAAGATTTCTCAGAAATAAATAGCATGTTAATCAAAAGGATCAATAAAGTATGATAACAAATCTTTATTTTATCATGGCATCACCATTACTTTGGTATACTAGCATGGTATGACTTTTGATCTACTTGCAATAAATACTTGAGGGTTCATGGCATTTCTATATAATACGAAGATAGATTTGAAAATCACTTGGTTCAGGTATAACAAGATAAATCAGAATACTTGCATCATATGAATAGGAACTAGTTATCCCACATTCGCAGTGTAAACTAAAAAGTAGGTTGAATCACTTACCTTGAGAAGGTTGGACTGGACTGGACTGGAAAGTAGGAGCAACTGGAAGCTTTACTCGACCTTTATGGCAAGTTTACCCTCGTCTCGAGATCCTACACAATTAATAATAACCTCATTATAATATATTCTCACGAACGCAACCTACTTACAACCCGAAATTAAACACAAATGGCACTTAGGCCTATATGCACGTAATTTATAATCACCTTATAAATATAATACTAGACAAAGCCACATATACTACATATCATATTTTAAATACCAAACAATATCACACACACACCATATTGCAACACTAGGCTTGGATGATCTCGCTCCACAACCTAAGTCACTTGATCGCTAAACTAGACAAAATCTCCAAATTTTGGCCTCCTAACTCGATGTGCCTTTACTAAACTATCCAAAACCTATTGACCCTCACTTGGGCCTTTCACTCTACTGGCTTTATGCTATCTTGCAACTGTAGTGGTCAACCTAGTCCTCACTCATAAATGCTCTAAAACTATGTGGTAAGTAAAGGTGCTTACTAAGGAAAATTTCAGAATGACATCTATGGTTTCTTGAGTGCATTAGACACTCTTACACTACAAGTTTACCTCCAAAACTTCTACAATAGACTCTTCTGATCATAAGGCAACTCACAAACTTGATGTGGCTCAAGGGCCTAGCTTGGGCCTCCTTAGGCCTAAGCTTAAAGTCCATGGTTCCCCTGTTTTTCTGGGCAGAAAAGGTCCTGACTTGAACTAACTTGTGATACATTATTCTAACTCAAATTCTATGAACTATGGCTGAAAAAACTCCTCTGACACTCCCTCTAACTAAGGCCCAATAGGGCCTAATGAGGGCCTACCTATGACATGGTCAAAACTTCCTATTTCTAAGTTGTAACAAAAATGTCCCCTGCTGGACAGATTTTGTAATTCCACTCGTGCACCTAACCAAACGTCTTACAAACCTCCAACAAATACCTAAAACCTATTATATACTCCTAGTGCTAGCTTCTGGTATCTTGGGCCTCAAAGTGCACAATAAATGCTCATTCAAAACTTCCCCATAAACTAGTGCATCAAATCTGGAAAAATGCAAACAATAACTAATCCCTTTCCACCTTGACTCCCATTTATTAACCAAACATCCAACCTTTACCAAAGCAAACCTAGTGCATCAACATCCTAAAATAGTGCCTCAACAGGAGTGGAGATCATCCATGCCCTAGAACACCAACATGCAAATAAAAATATAACATGCAACTCATGGAAAACACTTAACAAGATTTCGGCTAAAATATAGAGTTTAAATTCTTGTAAATTTGACTTGTACCTATTACTCAACCTTAATAATCATGAAATATATCCTCTCTTAACTATTATTAAGAAATATATCATGGACAATCTATTTCAAGCACAAATAATTCAAATTTATAGATTTTTAAACATGAAAATATGATTTCGAGAAGAGTAGCATACACAACATGGTTGATCATCATATTAACATCTTAAAACTAGCATGCATGGATAAACATGATTATATAGTGAAATTTCAGTAGCATGCAAAGGTTTTTAAAGCATGGTTTCTCCATAAAACACTTACTTAAAACATATATAAAATGTATCTCATAGAGAGCTCTTGAATTCACAAGAATCAAGAGTTTCTCTTTGGAGATCACACAAAAGCTACACATGCAACCATGAAACTTCATCTCCCAAGTCACAAAACTCTTTGGAAGTATATAAAATAAATGTAGGTGGAAGAATTACACTAGGGAAGATGAGAAATGGGATGGAAAAATAGAAGGGAGTGGGGGAGGGGGTTCTCGGCCGAGAGCAAGGAGAGGGAGGGGGAGGAGAGAAAAAGAGAGGTGAGTTAGAGTGTGGAGTGAGTGAAATGATTTCTCACATTTTGTTTTTGGTTTTATTCCTTTGATTGACTAAAAGAAATGACTGGAAATGAGAATGTACAAGAATACCCTCTAGCTAAAGTTAGGCCATTTTGCATGCAAGGTTAATGTGGTAATTTGGTTAACAACAAGTGAGTTAGTGGGGTTGGAAAGGTCTCCTTTGCCCTTTAATAGAATGGAAGAGTGATTTCATGCAAGGGTTTCCATGTAATTTGCTTATTATAACAATTAAAGTTTTAAAGATTTATTTTTATAAAATAAAATACATGTTCAAAAATTATAAAATTTATACAATAAAATAACTTGGATTTTTAGAAATTTTATAGTATCACTTTTGAAATTTGTGAATGAAATAACTTTTAAAAGAAAATTTTTCCAAGGTTTAGGATATTTCTTATAAATCAAAAATAAGGGAAATAAATAAACTTTTGCTTTGAAAAATTACATCCTACATAAAGCAATTTATAATGCAGAAATTTTCATTCACACAACGTAGAATCATTAAGTATATTTACATTCGGCTCTAATATTATACAAAGTTCACAAATAATATTACACAAAATTTCGGTCGTAACATCCTCTCCCCCTTAAGGGATTCTGTCCCCAGAATCTAAGAGAACAGATGAGGATACCGGGAACGCATATCAGACTCTAACTCCCAAATTGATTCTTCGACCTTGGGGTTCCTCCAAAGTACTTTCACTAACTTTACCGACTTATTCCTAAGACTCTTTACTTGCCAGTCGAGAAATTTGACAGGTTGCTCCATAAATGACAGGTCTGCCTGAATTTCTACAGGTTCATATTCTATCACATGGTTGACATCAGGATTGTACTTCTTAAGCAATGACACATGGAACACATTATGCACTTGCTGATAATGAGGTGGTAAGGCTAACTCGTAGGCCACCTTCCCCACTTGACTCAAAATTTCAAAAGGACCTATATATCTAGGTGCTAACTTCCCTTTCTTTCCAAATCTAGACAACCCTTTCCTTGGTGACACCTTCAGCAAAACGGCTTCGCCTACTTGAAATCTAACATCCTTACGCGCTGGATCTGTATACTTTCTCTGTCTATCTTGAGCAGCAAGCAACCTTTTCTGAATTAACTTGACTGTCTCATGCAACTGTTGTACCAATTCTGAGCCTAGAATATTTCCTTCTCCTACTTCATCCCAACTTGTCGGTGATCTACATTTCCGTCCGTATAAAGCTTCGTATGGTGGCATGCCAATACTGGAGTGATAGCTGTTATTATAGGAGAATTTTACTAATGGCAAGTGGTCGTCCCAACTTCCTGCAAAATCGATTGCACAACTGTGTAACATGTCTTCGATTGTTCGAATTATCCTTTCACTCTGACCATCAGTCTGCAGGTGATACACCGTACTCATGTTCAACTTCGTGCCAAGACTCTCTTGAAATTGCTTCCAGAATCTCGAGTTAAATCGGGGATCTCTGTCTGAAACTATCGATACGGGTACTCCATGTCTTAGTACAATTTCACGCATATACAGATGAACCAATCTGTCCAATGACGACTTCTCATTAATTGGAAGGAAATACGCCGACTTCGTAAGGCGATTGACTATAACCCATATAGCGTCATGTCCAGATTTCGTTCGTGGTAGTCCCACTATAAAGTCCATAGCAATATTTTCCCATTTCTATTCTGGAATCTTTATGGGCTGAATTAATCCACTTGGTTGTTGATGTTCTGCCTTCACTTTCTGACAAGTATAACACTTCGCAACCCATTCTGCCACCTCTTGCTTCATATTTGGCCACCAGAAGTTCTGCTTCAAGTCCCGATACATCTTGGTACTTCCCGGATGGATTGAAAATCTTGAATTGTGGGCTTCTTGCAAAATCTCATTCTTCAATTCAGGTACATGAGGAATCCAAATTCTTGAGGAAAACCTTAGTATACCTTGCTCATCCTTTTGAGTACCAATCTCTTCTCTAGTTAGCTGATTCTTCTCTTTCTCCATTACTTCTTCCTGACATTTCCTTATCTTTTCCACTAGTGCTGGCTGAAAAGTCATTGCACGACAAACTTCTTCAACTATTCCACAATCACAAAGTTCCAATCCAAATCTCTTAATCTCTTCAGACAATTCTTTTGGTGTTGTTATCATATTCAATCTTTCCTTCCTACTCAAAGCATCGGCTACAACGTTCGCCTTTCCAGGATGATAATTTATCGAGCAATCATAGTCCTTAATCAATTCCAACCATCTCCTTTGCCTCATATTGAGTTCCTTCTGAGTGAAAATGTACTTTAAACTCTTGTGATCCGTGTAGATTTCACACTTTCCTCGTAAAGGTAATGTCTCCAAATCTTAAGTGCGAACACTATGGCGGCTAGTTCCAATTCATGCGTCGGGTACTTCAATTTATGTGGTTTTAACTGTCTTGACGCATACGCCATGTAACATCCCCAAATCCGGGGTCGGGATCCGGGTTGTCACGAGTTCCATTTCCCTTAATAATACTTAATCTTAATAATCAACCAACTACTGCGTACTGTGACCCCACAATATACACACACACACTACAAGTTATTGTTTCAGAGATGAATACCAAAAATAACACAAGTCATTTTATTCCACAATTATAAACCATTACACCTTAAAAGGGTTTCTGAATAAATTTACATATTTTTTGCCATTATTACAATTCATAAGTATACATAAGTCTGGTACATCAATAGTTGAAAGCCTAGCCTATTGGAAGTTCCTACCTCAGCTACAACGGCATCAACGCCCACAGGAAACTGCGGAACATTTCCTATCCGCTCACGAATTGGGAGCTTGGTCCTGTTCATCTTGTCTATCTGTTGTTGTGTGATGAAAGAAGAAAGCAAGGGTGAGCAACAAGCCCACCAAAATAATATGTATAATGATTTACAATATGTGAGCATCCTCATAGTACTCATGAAAGTCTTGGTCAAAAAGGAATGAACCAAGTTTGATATCTTATCGCGACCAAGTCGCAAAATATTCAGTATATATGTATTTATACTTTTCGAAATCTTGGAAGTCCTCTTCCATGCATAATATACACAGAGTTCCAGTTTATAACTGTATAAAAATATCGTTGCAAGGTGATCTCATATATCTAACCTTGTCTCAACGTTTTTGTGAAAATCTTTGTCATGCATAAGATAATCAT